>NC_092861.1:43996551-43998026 GCF_032062135.1 Pyxicephalus adspersus | reverse complement strand
GCATAGAGATCTATACAGGACCTGTCATAGGGATCTATACAGGACCTGCCATAGGGATATCTATACAGGACCTGCCATACAGATCTATACAGCCACCTGGTATATAGATCTATATAGTATGCCAAATAATGTGTTTATAGATAATCATCTAGAATCTTATTATTATTAATAATAATAAACAGGATTTATATAGCGCCAACATATTACACAACGCTGTACATTAAATAGGGGTTGCAAATTACAGACGAGTATGAGCCAACACTCCCAGGTTATGGAAACAAAAGTGCCCCTAGTCCAGTACAACGTGCAAATGCAAATTATATGTAAAATAAAACTGAACGTTAATAACACAGACAATGAGTTCAATGCCAATCAGATTGCAAATCACTGTCTAATGTGCATGAAATGACTGATATGTCTGGTTTATAATCCAGAGATCAGATTATTGTACCTGGATTGATTTCTCCATTATATATATTTATACTATTCTGAGATCAGATGTACAAAGTATAACCAAAAGCAGGTAAGAATTAGTAGTTGATAACATTGTTGTCCTCAGTTGTATGTTGTGGTTGTGATATTGTGGTAACAAGGGTGGGCTAAGCAGGAAGCAACATTTACAATATAGGTATTCGGAAAATGTAAAAACATTTCTAAATTGCAATTGCAAAGAAACTTCTTCCCACTGGTGCTTTGCAGAAATGAGTGCGTTGGTGGAGCACATTGCAATGCCCATGACTTGCATTTGTGTGCTGTGTTGATATTTATACTTAACATCAATCTAAATGCACCACTGCAGCACAATGCAATCACAACATACGCTAATATTATGTGCATTGGCCTTATTCAAATGAATGACCTCTATACACAATGCACGCTGAATGACCTCTATACACAATGCACACTGAATGACCTCTATACACAATTCACACTGAAACACAATGTTTACAACACACAAGCATAGTAGAAGCAGTGATGCATTTTACTAAACACACACACATTGCTGTTTGCCTTGGAAAGTGCTGCAGTTGGTAGCTACTCATCTGATGTTTGGGGTGCCATTAAAACAACTACATTTTACAAATTGCAAGCAGGCAATTTTTTTTTCATTGGGCTATGTCTCTTCTGCAATAAAACAAAATTACCTGTTTGAAATTATTTACCAAAACCGTTTAACAAAACAGGCAGGTAAGTTTGTTTTATTGCAAAAGAAACATTGTCCACAATAAAGAGCCCACCTGCTCAGATTTTTTTATTATTTAGGTTTAGTATTGCTATAACAATAAATGGCAATCCGTGGCACTGATGTGTGTAATGGTAATGCATGTGTTCCCGCACAAATAAATATGCATGCATTATAGTACATTAATGTGCAATGTGCCCCAAGGGAGACAGTTCTATGAAACATCAGACCCATAGTAATGTATATCTGGCTGTGCACTGTGTGATGTGCAGCATCAGATAAATGAGATCTC
>NC_092861.1:43984553-43996000 GCF_032062135.1 Pyxicephalus adspersus | reverse complement strand
TCTGACTTGGTAAAAAAATTTCCCCCCCAGCCGCTCTCTCCGCTCCTCCAATGACCTACTAATGACTTCCTCACTCATAACCTCATCACATGCACGGCTCCAAGACTTCTCTGGAGCTGCCCCAACTCTCTGGAATGGTCTTCTAAGTCCTTTTTAACTTGTTCCTACTTTCTGCTCATTTAAAAGAGACCTCAAAACCCATTTTTTTCAAACTTGCCTACCCGGCTTCTTCTGTCATTTGAAACCCTCACTACTTCCCACCACTACATATCTCCCATCCTATTGTGTATTAAGTCCCTCACCTCTTAGATTGTAAGCTCTTCTGGCCAGGGTCCTCTCCTCCTGTTACACTGTCTGTATTCATCTGTCATTTGCAACCCCTATTTATTGTACAGCGCTGCGTGATATATTGGTGCTATATAAATCCTGTTAAATAATAATAATAATATAATAATCTCCTTGGTACCATTGTGGTCAGATCTCAGCCCCATGCAATACACATCTATGCAGCCCTGTGCTGTGGTAGTTTTAGATTAGAGGCCAATACACCACACCAGGAAAGCAATGTAATGTATATTTGTGATTCATTTCCACACTACAACACGCATAGTGTGTCATTGAAATGAATGGCACAACAATAGCACATAAATGGTGATTTCACGGAAAGTGAGGGTTAAATGCTGGTAGCATCTGCAATGTACTAAATATAGCAGAGGTGATGTGTGAGCAGGGACCATCCTCCTGTGCCGGCAGATGAGGAGGGGGATGATGGGAGGATAATGGGGGTGTTCCTGGCATGCAGCACGCTCTTGTACTATGTCAGCTGCAGGTGTCGTGACAAATGTCTGTGAGATGCAGCTAATATCGGCTCCTGGAAGTGTGAAAGCGAGCAGTCACGCTACGGGGAAATGCGGAGCTCTTCTGAGGTGACTAGCAATTACCGGCCCGCCTCCAGACTCTCCACCAACACGCGTGACGGGGCCCGGGAACACACGTGGGCTGTGTGAGACTCCATTCACAGCCGGGTCTATAGGCCAGCCGTGTGTCATTCCCCCATGTACTGCTGGGACTTGTGGTCCTACAACAGCTGCTAATAATACTGCCAATAAATGCTATAAATATATATATATATATATATGTACATATATATATATTTATTTATGTTATATTTATTACCTCCCCTACACATTACACGTATCACTGAACTCTCCATTTTTAACATAAATAATCCCTTACAATAAACCCAATAATTTATTTTTTCAGAATGGTGCTTGTTTATCTTTTTTCATTCTTATCAAAGTTCCCTTTCATAGGGGTTCATTTTCTGTTTCAGACAGGGGGAAGGGTGTATTGTGCGCTGAAACAAATGCGGGTGAATAAAATCCCCATATTTTTGCTGCCGTGTGAATGTGGTTGGTTTGATTACAGTTTTCTAGGTACTTCTTGCAGCGTCTCTCTCCGCAGACTTCCAGCCTCTTCAGCAACACCGGTCAAAAGCACCATTGGACCTTGCGGGGTTTGGCAAATGGCCTTCTTTTCCTCGACATTTAATTTAAAGATATGACAAGTGGAGGTATATTCCTAAAACGTCTCACCTTACACAACACATCTCAGCAATACGAGCACCTACCTCCTGTGTGTCACCCAGTACTGGAAACGAGCAGAGAAGGGTGACCACATAATAATATTATTATTACACAGTATTTATATAGCGCCAACATACGCAGCGCTGTACAAAGTCCATAGTCATGTCACTAGCTGTCCCTCAAAGTGTCTCATAATCTAATGTCACTACCTCATTCTAAATCCTTAATACAGTCTAATGTCAATGTTAGGGGAGAACCTGATTAACCTAACTTCCATGTTTTTGGAATGAGGAAGGAAAGCGGAGTGCCTAGAGGAAACCCACACATACACATATACAACTCCATTCAGATAGTGTCTTGGCCGAAATTCAAACCTAGGACCTAGCGCTGCAAAGGCCGGAGTGCTAACCACTGAGCCATCATATAATAATAATAACAAGATTAAATAATTCCCTGACCAAAGCTATGCAAGGTACTAGCTGCAAGTGTGTGTAGGATATGACAGATGATTAGCCTGCCGAATCTGGGACTGAATAAAGTCCTGCTTGCATGTCCCGCAAAGGAAAGGTTAGAATAAATTAAAACATGCAATCAGGCAGGTATGTTTATTTTATTTTTTTGCAGAAGGGACATTCATTGTCTGTCCTTTCTGCAGCAAATAACCTGCCTGCACACAGTTTTTTTTTAAATTAAATTACTTTTTTTTGCAGATGATCCCTTGAAGACTCTTTGCAGCCACTTCCAATCCACACCTAGTATCCAACACTGGATCATGGCTACACTATGCGTGACAAATGCCATGTAAATGTTTCCAGGCCAGCTGATGACTTGCCATCAATGATTTGTGTAATGTCACTCCTAGATTATACAGCACAGTCTTATTCATTTCCTGATTCACAAATCACCTTGCTTGTTTCCAATCCTGTGTTATCCTTACTTTGCCTGTAGCAGCCAGGGTTTATTTTAGAGAGTTCTAAGTAATTTAACAAAAGCCTCAAAATAGCTTCTGGTAGCACAATAGTTCTTAGCATGGAGCGTAGAAGCAATTGTCAAAAATAGCATGAGACATGAGCGTACAAAGACAGCGCACCCGCGGTCATTGCGTTCATTAAATAGATGTAGCTGTACCTTTGTGCTTCGAGCTAATAACGAAGGGTAGAGCACTGTGTGTGTGATTTCAATATTGTGGGGAAAACAAGATCACTTATAGCAGGAAGTATACTGGATGACCACTCTGTACACTAAATAATGATAAATTCTATTTCTGTTACATCCACATGTAATGTGTGCAGAAGCTTGCAGGCTGAAAAGGAAAATGTACACTGCAAAACTTATTGTGTAGCTTGCTACATGTTATTTTTAAACAGGAGGGTATGTGGTTAGTTGTATGTGGAACTGCTTACAGATATAAGAACTCCAATTTATATATTTGTATAATGTGGAACTAAACCTGCTTTACTTACCTGTCCCCATTTCTTTGCAGGGTGACGCCATCTTGACTCACTCCTTGCAATCTTCTGCCATCTTGATTGGCCAGGCCGTGATGTCGGAACTCCCACTCAGGCACTCAGCTTTTTTGACAGTTTCCCAGCACCATCATGCAGGTAAAAAAGATTATTATAGAAGGGCCTTTCCCTTTTTGCATTATTAACCTGCCTGATCCAATATTTGTTAAAAGTGGAATCTTTAGTTCCACTATCAAAAAAATATTTAACTGTATTTTAAGGTTGACCAAAGCGTATTACATCTGTTCTTTTATCAACCTCTTTTAAAGTGGAACTTCTAAACCTAAAAAAAAAAAAAGTGGTGAGCTGGCAGACTCTTTGGACTCTCCTGGGACAGACGATGTCTGGTCTGCAAAACCCGACTTACCTGTTTTTAATCTGTAGAATGTACAAGGTGTATGATTACCATATACCTGGCTGCTGGGAATGAATGAAACCCCTTTGCACATGTGTGGAGTTTATGTTATTCCAGCCTGGACAATTAAGGTGGTGAAGCTCCCAAACCCAAAAGAGGGTTAAGATGTTGGCACTAGTAAAAAAGTTGGGCATGTTCAGGAGTAAAGGAGATTGATAAAACAATTCACAAACATGTATTTTAACCATTTATTTAAATGTTTGTCTGGAGTTCAGCTTTAAAGTAGAAGTGTTCAGTTTGCAAAATCTGTGAGCAGGCAGATCTTTTTTCCTGAAAGGGATAGGCAATGTCCCTTCTGCTGTAAAGCATACCTACCTGCCTGTTTGCTAGCAGCTGCCAGGACTAAATAATCTCCCGTGGGCATGCATGTGAGTCATGTCATCCTGGCTCGAAGTTTAGGTACCCTGGAAGAGAAGAGGAAGAAGATGGCAAGGCCTGCCATTAAACAAGGACAGGTGAGTTTATATAAAAATTTGCAGTCAGGCAGGTGTGTTTATTTAATTGCAGAAGGGACAGTTTTTTTTAATTTTTACATTTAGTTCTGCTTTAAAATGTAAACCCAAATTAGCATTACCCATAATGTATGCCATAGATACCCCTTATGCTCATGCTAAGTACGCATAAATTACGTAGTGACCTTGTCAGCAACCCCAGTTTTTTTGGTCATCACTAACACAAATACCACGGGATATCGATATACAGGATGCCACCGTGCCCTGTACACTATAGCAGAGATAATAGGTCAGCTGCTTCATATTTTTCAAAGGCACGGCTGTTGTGTAGCACTGCTCAGCTGGTAATGAATAAATATGGCTTCTCCAATACACATATATATTTTTAAAATATACAAAATACCAAGGATTTAAGAGTATTACACATAATAAGTAATACCGGTAATAATAATACTTGAAATATATATAATTTAAAAAGTCTGTAGTTTCCTTTACAGTACAAGTGACTTGCAGCTAACACTAAAAGGCTATAACTATGAGTATTTGGTATTTTATATTTGCTAATTGAAGCTCTACTTTAAGAATGGATAATGTGAATCACTCAGATATATAGAGGGTCATTCATTCTTATGTATATACACCAGAGTAGATTGTGCTGAACATGAATGGGTTTATGCAGGGCAGACTGCACAAACTATCAAGCCATTAATAGCCAAGCCTTCTGGACAACGTGCAGTATGTCTTACATAATTCGTGTTTTATCTGCTCTCTTTCATCAGCATGCTCTCTATGAGTCGTGATAAAAAATGGCTCATTCCTCATGATTCACAAGGCTTAGCCTGACATGCCTCACAATGTCCAATGTGATAGTTAATACAATGCGACAGATGAGGCGGTGTGCTAATGTGCTGACTGAATAGCTTCAAGCAATCCAGTGCAGCACGAGCAACTGCTAAATGCATGGATAAATTATTTGTGTGTATTGACAAGTCCCTTTACAGACATCACTATAAAAACCATGTGATAACCATGTGCAATATTTTCAGTTTCTTCCCCTCCGATAACAATCCTAATGCTTCATTTACAGGTCAGGACTTCACTGTTCTCACTGTGAATGTGGTGGATCAGTGTTTTCCAAGTACAGACCTAAGAGACTACCCATATTAAAGAATGCATGTTGGCAATTTTATTCATTTTACATTTAATTCATCAGAATAAATAAAAATATATATATATATATATATATATATATATATATATATATATATATATATATTTTTTTTTTTTTTGGTAGAAGAGGCATGCAAAGTGTCTTGAAAAAAAAAAACATTTCCCTGCTCCTGATGACTTTTTGTTTGCACTAGACTACGAATGCACCATGGCAAGCCTGAAACAATGACTTTATATTATTATTACACAGTATTTATATAGCGCCAACATTTACGCAGTGCTGTACAAAGTCCATAGTCATGTCACTAGCTGTCCCACAAATGTGCTCACAATCTAATGTCCCTAGCAAAGTCGTATGTCTTTATTACAGTCTAATTTTTTTTTGGGGGGCGGGGGAGCAATTAACCTAACTGCATGTTTTTGGAATGTGGGAGGACCCAGAGGAAACCCACACAAACACGGGGAGAACCTGCAAACTCCAAGGAGATAGATTTGGCGGATGATTCAGTGACAGGATCCTGGACCTGTCATTGCTGTAGGGCACTGCAAGGAAAATATAGGTGTGTGCCATAATCCATCACGTGGCAGAATCTAAAAGTTTTTTTCCAGTGAGAGAATGAGCATGATAGCCACGTGATTTCAAATTCACTTCATCGTTAGATGTGTTCAAGCAGAATCTTACTCACCTCACAGATCAAAGGTGTGCCGTGCCACTTTGTCATCCAAAAAAAACTTTGTCCAAAGCTCATAGCAGGTTTTTTTTTGTTTGAATACATTGTGTGTTATATATTCCGGATCACTCTTGGTAGGCAAAGGATAAAGTTAGGTGACACCAAGTTGGCAGTAGTGGTGGATGGAACGATGCCAGGACCAGGCAGTGCTGGAAGAGGGACATACTCCAGGAGGTAATTGTGTAAAAGTCCACTTTTAACCACCACAATATAGTTTATTTTTACCATAATAATAATAACTTCAATTTAAGATAATTTTTTGGACAATTCTTCCTAAATTTTATTTAAAAAAAAAACATATCCCTGGCATTTGTAAGCTGAAATTCTGCATTAAAATTGCAGAATTTCAGCTTACAAATGCCAGGGATATGTTTTTTTTTTTTAAATCAGACAGGCCTTGTCTGGTAGACTGATATATAAAGCTCCATAAGGCTCAATGCTCTGCAGTACTACTAAGCGGGAAACTAAGTCTATGTTTGTTGTACGCATGTATAGTTACCTACAGGTACATAGATAGTAATATGCTGTACATAGAAACAGATGTACATATAAGAACATTATACAACAAAGGATGGTTATATTTTTCTATAAACTTTTCACATTTGTCCCAAGAGAGTCCATAGACTAGTGCGTCACCCTATTCTAAATACTTTGTCCTGTTCCAGGTGTCATTTCTTCTATAAGTTGGCTGATTGTACTGCAATGCTTTTTGTTACAAAGCATAATGGAGAAGCTGTGTCATAATGAATATGTAAATTTCCCAGTTCCTTTTATTTTTTTTTAGTACTTCCGGTAGTATTCATTTCACATGACAATTTTACAGTTATATCCATAACTGTTGTCCAATGCTGCTTTATCTTGCTGTTGTTAGTTGGCAGACACAATCTGCTGATTTGTGTTTACAGCATGTTAAAGAGAAATGTGTTGGGAGAGGTTTACACTTCATCAGTAGCTGCTATACTGTGACAGAAATGGAAAGTTTATGGACATTTGCGGGTAAACCATTTATTAATCTTTTTATCTCCCTACCCTTTTGTGTACCAATCACCCACTTACACATTTAGGTTTTGTCCATGTTTTATCTGTAGTTATAGCTGTCATAATTGTGAACCAGTCAAAATGTTCTATGACACAACATTCCTGTTTAGGATCCTGTTTTTTTATGTTAACATTTCTCCTTTCAGATTAGATGAACAAGTAAAATGAATCACCTCAAGTGGATCTAAACTCAAAAAACAAAATGTCACCAGGAGGTAGAGCTAATTGACAAAAGAGACATGCAAAATAAAGACAATATAACTCCTGCATTCCAATGGCCAAAAAGGATTGCCATCTACTTGAAAGGCCGCCTTTGGGCTGGCAATGAAGATTATTATTATTATTATTATTATGAATAAACAGTATTTATAAAGTGCTAACATATTATGCAGCGCTGTACATTAAATTGGGGTTACAAATGACAGACAGATACAGACAGTGACACAGGAGGAGGAGAGGACCCTGCCCTGAGGTGCATACAATCTAGGAATGAAGATGGCACAATCATTGCTGCACAGCCCTGCACACAAGTATGTATGTACCATAACTGGTAAGTATGATAGCTGAAGCTCACCCACACCAACAAGTTTAGTTCCTCCTAAAATATACAGAAGGTCGTACTTATTTATGTACTAGGAAACTGTGACATTTCATGATCTTAGTTGATTGCAGTTTATCGTACATTAATGGATAATAATTTGCCCAATGACGTCTATATGTCTACTGGACTGATCGTCAAACAACGTGATTATTTTACCATTTACTGAACTTGTTGTTCGATGTTTATTCATTGTGTCTGATTTATTTAGGCTCTCCGAGGCTGGAAAGGATACACTTTCATCAGTGAACCTGGCAGCAGCAAACCTAAAATGCATCTGGTCCAGGACTGAAAACATTTGCTATCAAATAGCAAATGACTTTAAGGAAATCCATTCCAGGTTTGCTGGATCACCCAGCTACACTGATGAAAGTGTATCTTCTCCATCATTGAAGAGCTTTACTAAATCAGGGCCATTGTGTATAGGAAGCATGAGGCTAAAAGGGTGATTTGTATTCCCTGTGCCGGAATGTTTTGATTTAAGTTACCCTACATCAACACAGGACACAACATTGACGTAGAGAAGACAGGAAAAACCATCAGTGGGTGAGCAGGCATCTAAAAATGGGTCAGGTGTGAATATTCTGCTAAGGCTATAAGTATTCAAACACTTTTGTTATATTACAAAATATCTTTACATGGATATTTTCTTGTCTGGAAGAACATTTAATAAAAGCAAAAGCTTAATGAATTCCTTCCAAACATCTTAAGCTACGTACACACTTCCAATTATTATCGTTGGCAAACGAGCGACGAACGATCCTGCACGATATCTGCGAACGATCGTATAGCACCGATCCTGTACATACAGATAACGACACGATCGTTCGCAGATATTGTACACACGATAGATGCGATCGTTTGAACGATACAGTAAGTGACGTGCACCACAGGAAGTGAGCGAACGTTCGTTCACCGCGCATGCTCAGACCATGGACGATCAATGAACGACCGTACACACAATAGATGGTCAACGATCGTCGTCCGATCCGCCGGTCCGGTCGTTCTTTTCCAACGACTATCCTTGTTCGTCGGCGTCGTTGGTTACTTTTTTTATGAACGATTTTTGCCCAATCGATCGTTTGTCGTTCGTTCGTAGTTCATTTGCAACCTTAAAAATTGGAAGTGTGTACGCAGCTTTAGGCATGCATGGGGTGCACTGTCAATGACCTACACAGAGACATTTGTCAAGCTTTGGCTCTGCCAGACATTGCTGGTAGGATCAAAAACAACAAAGTGCAAATGCATTATGACTTTTCTGTGTGTACTAGTCTGTTTGTGTTTTTGTTACAGAACTAGGATTGACTATGCAACACATTTGTAAGGCTGCACAACAAAGGAAATTCCTGTTCTTTACACCGGTATGAACAAGGTCTTAGGGAAATGAAACCAAAGGAAACAAAATTCAAGTCTTTTTTGTTCAGCTGGTAGAGTGTTATCCATGGGTTTTATTGTGTTATATTTTAGTATTGAGCTCTAATGGTGCAGTATGAATATATACAGTAATTTTCTGCTGTAGGTGCACCTTTCATTTCTGTATTAATTTCATGCATCATTTGAAACTCTGATGGTAGTCAGTGTTCACAGATTAGATTTAAATGAAACCTTGTCTTTTCATGTCTTCTCCCTTTTTGCACTTATATTCATAAAGCAAATGGAAATGTTTCTAGCAGTGGGTTTATTGATGGCTCACAGAAGTTATAAAACCAATAACATGGCTATCACACTGTATTAATGTTATCTTGGCAGCTATATGGGTTGGTGAAGTGCAAATAGAATAAAAGTATGCATTGTTATATAAAATGTTTTTTCTTTTGCTTTGTATAATATTTATGTTATTCTGCAGGAAATAAAATGTAATGTTTATGTTTTAATGGGATAAGCATGTTAACACACAATGAAAGTCTACATATTAGTCTTTGTAACATTTTAAAACTAAAATTCTTGTTGATCTGGTAAACTCTAGGAGATATGGATGTATGACTGAAGGTGGTATATGGATAAATGGAGGTTCCCTGCATGTTTGGGTAAACATTTTTGCAAACAGATTTGATTGTTGGTGTCCTAATTCTGAAAAGTATATGAAGCTGATAAATAGCAAGTTATTGTCCCCACAAAGCCCTGATCTCAGCATCATCGAACCAATCTGGGATTTACATGCAGGGATAGAAGAAAGTAAGAAAGCCAAAGTCTTTTGAAATTGTGGTAAGTTCTTCAAGATGATGGAACTGCTTACCACAAAATTACCTTAAGGAACTGTTTTCAAATGAAGCAAAATAACTTTTGCTACTTTTAAAGTGGAACTAAATTCTGCTCCCGGCACTCCTTTGGCAGTGCCAATAACAGCCCAGAATTAACTCCTGCACAATGAACTGAAGTTTGTTTATTCTGGCACCGAAATACACTTGCGTGTACAAGAAGATTGTGCATCAGCAAGTACATTTATTTTAGGGTGCAACAGACATAGCACTTTAAGCCAAAGTCTGGTCACACCAAATATGTTGTGCTTTTTTTAAGCACTTTTCAGAAAGTTTCTTTAATCTTTAAAGTTATTAATATCTTTACTTTCTAAATATTATGACCTCAAAACACCTTCATCTCTCTGCTTTCTTTCCACAGGTACCAATCATAGGAAACAATCCAAAGGATTTTCCAAGAAAAGCTGGGTAAGGTCCTCTCTGTACAGATATCTAACCCTTTCTGTTCAAGTTCCTTTCCAACTCTAGCCCCTTTAGCACAAGGTATACCCAGGTGGAGCTATGGAAGCACCATGTGTGTGCCAGTCACTTTGTTTTTCCCCTGTATTTTGACACTGCTTGTTAAGCCAAAAACAAAGTTTTTCTGGCAGACATTTTGTGCCTTCTCTGCTGCCAGTGGAATAATGAACAATGGATGATGAAGTTAGTTAATCTCCTACTCAAAAACTAATGGGAAACACGAGTAAGCTGCCAATCACCTCCCATCCAAGCACTAATGTTTAAATGTCCAATTTCCAATCTACATACATTGTCCATACATTCATTCAGGTCGGGACTTTCCTTGCGTTTCAAGGCAGACTGAACTGAAAATCTTTTTAGACCAAATGTCTACTAATTCTCAAGAAACTTGGTATCAATCAGAAAGAATATCAAACATCAAAAAAACCCAGGCATATAATCTCTACCAACCTGAGTTTTTATTGACTGAGTATTTATTGTCATTACTGCTCAAAGTTGCTAAAAGTAAGCTGAGACAGTTGAGACAGAGCAAGCCATGGAAAATCATACCAACACACATACATTGTACCTAAGTACGAGCCTTTGTGTAAAACAGAAGATAATTTATTACCAATATGTTTGGGCCCTGATATTAGTGGCCCTGGTATTATAATTGCCTGGGTATACAGCTGATCATTTTATTTCAGTAATTTCAGTCACACACCTAAAACGAGCATGGAGATACCCGTGTGACAATTACCTATTTCAGAAGATATTAAAGGTAGAGGATCAGAACGCCAACCAGGCAAGCAATACATTTTAAAAGCAGGTCAGAAACAGTAACTTACATTATAGTGGGTAAGTAGATAAATTTCCAATCATTTCCTGTGAAACTGATCAAGTTTTACTTGGAATGAATTAGGGGAAGGCAAGAACCTTTTGTCAGATCTGTATTTCTATCTGTGACTCTGTTGCAGTTTTTTACCACTTCCTTTCTGATAAAAGATGATCAGTTTGACAGGAAGCAAGGGGAAATCTCAGATTCTCAGATAACAGGATAATCCTTCCCTACACTATCCAAAACTAGAAAAAAGGTTTACCTTGACTTACACTTTTAATAAACCTAATAAAGTTTTTTTGTTTTGCCTTGAGCTTTTGTAACTACCCTGTTTCCCCGATTATAAGGCACTGTCTTATATTTTTTGAAATGGCAAAATATGCCCTAGGTCTTATTTTCAGGGGATGTCTTATTTTTC
>NC_092861.1:43970310-43983916 GCF_032062135.1 Pyxicephalus adspersus | reverse complement strand
TTTAATGGGGATGTCTTAAAATCGGGGAAACACGGTAGCATTTCACCTGGAGAAGATGTGGTACAATGCATACATCTGCTGCATAAAAAACACACATTTGATGGTAACACATTTAAAACACATTTAATTTGTATCTTCTCTCTTGAAGTAAAGTAACCAGGTATTCTACAGTTATACACTCGGCTAAACCTGCACGCTGACAATTGCTAGTTGATGTATGACCCAGTAGTATCATTCTTATTTGATTGTTTTCCACAGACTGTCCTAGTTTTATGTGGTGAAATATACCTGTCCTAGAAAACTGTATATGTAATCTAATCTCTACCTCTGTCAGAATCCCAGAAATAATATTAAAAGCGAGCAGAGGATTTTGACTTACAGCTGCTCAGCACTATATTGTAACAAACACCTACACAACTCTAAGTAATTGTTTAAAATGCTGTTCCTACAGAGAACATAATTAAAGAGTATTGGAAATGTTTTCTGTTCTATTCATTTAGCAGAACATGAGAGTATATGATATGGGAAGGCAGGTGGCTTGTCAAAATTCAATCATGAGGCATCCAGCGCCGGCAAGTATGAATGGAGATTATACAAGTGGAAGACAAGTGTTCTTTTAATATTGCAGATGCACAATTTGCAATGATGAGGTGACTGAAATGAAACTTTCATAAGATGAAAAGATCTTGAGGCAGCCAAGTTGTCATTTGTAGACGACATGAGGAAATGGAAAATACAATTTAGATTTGCCTGACTACACTTACCCATTATTACAGTATTTCAACAAGTGATCTGGCAATCAGCATGTCCTATTAAACTGTATCTAAACCCAAGAACAAAAATTTTATTTGATTTTTGTTATATTTTGCACAATGATCTTCCCAGTAACACATTTCCTGTCCTAGGGTAGTACTACAAGATACCTTCCCTTCTCCTGTTCTTCAAAACAGTGATAGAGAAGTTTTGTAGCCAACAGGGATAGATGGAACTGGAAACAAGTATAACTGATAAGTCATTACAGGATTTTTTTGCACCTATTAATCAGAAAAAAAATAATTCTGGTAAATTGAACTGACTATATCAGAGCAAATCAGAGGATGTTTTGTTGGGGGTTTTATACACTTTAGGGGAAGGGGAATCAAGACCAAAATCAATCAAGATGGCTGAAGACAGTAACTAGGAAGAGAAGAAGGAAGAAGATGTCAGGACTTGCATATTCTACTCATGTACAGTATGCATGGCTGTTATCTGCTTGTCCTAGTTTGTGCCTACAAACACTCAATGAACAGTCAAGAATAACAGGGCCCAGGTGGTCATATCTAGTTGGGTTTGAAGAATCTAGTGATGTAGATTGAGGATAGGAAGGTAGTGGGAATGCAGAAAAATTTAGAGAAGTTGGCTGGTCCAGGAGAGGAGTTACATCCTTTGTAAGTTCTTTTTTAGATCATAGCAGCTTTGCTTCTTATCTCTCTGATGTGTCCTTTTGTACCTAATTACACTTGATAAACCTCATCTTCTGACTGGGCAAGCAGGGCTATCAGGATTTGGATGATGAAAGGGAAGAGAAATGCTGACAATTTAACAAGGCATGGAATCCGAAGACATGTGCAGGTCATTATAAGCAAGAATAAGAGATAGGCAGAAACCAAGTACAACTAATAGGTGACCCATGTGAGGTACACAGGTACTGATATAGTATTGTAGATACTAGAAAAGGGTAGCGTATTAGGCAGATCTGTGGAAGTCAGGAAGCATAGAAATTCAGAAGGCTATATTAACCTGTGGAATTAACAGGTCAGAGTAAAAAAGTGGTATCTAGAAAAAGACGCAGTGTGCAAGTTCAAATTCAAGGCAGGCGTGGGACTTGGGATGCTAAACTATAGGATTTGAAATTGAAGACCTTAATAATTTGAGCTGGGTTGCAGATAAAGCTACATAGAATTCACACAATGTACCAGCAGTCTGTAAAGTAAAAGGTATTTTTTGTGCCCTTAGAAATTTCTCGATTAGTCAGTGAATGGACTAACACAGTATGAGCAAGAAAAGAGAAACCGATGTGATGACATTAGAGGGAACCAAATCCAATAGGACTGGTGATATGTCCACTCATTTTGACATTATAGCCCTGATGCATGTCATTTGTATAGTTGTGGTAGGGGCTGATGATGAATTTGTTGTAAAGCTTTATAGAATAATTTTGGCACACTGGTAACATACATATGTTAGTTTTTAGCATGATGGTGCTGTAAGGAACTGCTGCAGTTAACAAGCCTTACAAGTAAAAATAAGTACTCCCATTTACCTTTAATTAACCCTTACTTAATCCTAATAACATATTACCTCCCTATCCCCTTCTGCCCTTAGCTATTATTCTAATTCTATATATTTTTTAAATGTTTATACATATGTAAATTAGTACTATTGTAGACATATAATGAGAGTGAAAGACATTCAATTCAACACACAATCACTATGCAATACTGCTAATAAAGATGCAGGTCCTGAATATATAATGGGGAAAACTGCACTCATGTATATGTATAACTACAAATTAGACACAGAACAAAGCACAACACATTGCCACTATTATTTTTAACTAAAAACAAAAAGTTATCTGTTTGTCACAGCTAAACTAGGTGATAATAAATCTAGAGCACAATTTGTGGATGAAAGAAATTGTGTTCTATCACTGTAATATTGGTATTGTCCTCAGGAGCATGTGGCTACCAGTTGTTCCACAATGTGTTTCTGCACACCCACAGCATACAAGCCTGAACCATCATAATAAAATTGATCAGCAGTATCAGCAGAATTAATCATATCTGAGATCATTTGCTGTATCCTGCTGCTGCACTGGGCATGTAGATCAGTTACCAATTAATCTCAGAGCTGCATGAAGTCATTATTAAGTTCTTTCTTAATAACATTACAGACAACCTTTTATTTTCTTCATCTGTCACTATGTCAGGTGGTCAGAATTATCTTATCTGGTGAATGGAGTGTGATGATTTATGAATGTCAGGGGGATAACACATCTATATTTTATAGTGTCATTTTAATATACAGTTTAATGTATCTTTCTGTGCTCCCTAGTAAATCATTCACCTTTCCTTATTAGATGCAATGTAGAAAATATGCTTTACTGATGAGGAATAAAGATAACTTTAATGCTATAATTTACTACCTTTAATATAAAACAAAGAGGAAATGAAAATATAAGGTTACACTTTTGCAACATCATATTTGACACCTAAGCAAATATTGATTAGGCAGGCAGAAGTTTGTTCTCCACTGTCAGCACATATAAAAAATTTAGGTTTCACTTACATTTTCTCCTTGTGGTGCCATTTGTTTTGAATTCCATCCCACCAACATACTGCAATAGTGGAAAACACACACACATTGCTTTGTAGAGAATGGGCTGCCATCACAGCAATGGACTTCAAAAATGTAAATTACCCTTATTTTTATGGTACTGGACCAAAAGGTATGGTGGGTTGAGCTGGTCTATCGTGCATTGTGCATAAGCTAACACTGTGTAGTTCATTGGGGTGCTATTACCGATATGTGGCACCTCCATGCACTGCACATAAAGCAAATGTTGGCCTGCACTGTGGTGAAGTTAGTTGCCACAACACTACTTCTTCTAACTCACTACACTAGTAAATATAAGGCTTGGTAGATCAGTTAAAGGAGACAGAGCAGTCAATGCAATCACACTTCACACTTGCCTAACAGCTGTTGAGATAAGATGAAATCAAATTGTTTAAAAAACTGGGCAAAAAGTTCAACCACTGTGTAATGTTGTAAATCATATGCAATACATAGCGACTAGCCTTTGGAAAACATTACACTATATCCCCAACTGGTAGATAGCATTTAGATTGTCAAGCCATGTGTATCATAAACTATTACTTTTATTTTTGTATCTATCTTTTACATTTCATTACTGCAGATCTCCCTTCAACCACTTTCTATCTTCATGCACTTGTTTCTTCTTTGGCCACATATCTTTACTTGAGTCATGTTAGTGACAATGGTGGACCTTTACTGTGTGTTGCTCACAACTTGTAGCCACTTGTGAAAACCCAGGAACGCAAATAGGATACAGTTGCCACACCATAGCAGTAAAGCTACACACACACATGCAAATATTGTCTTTGGAAAGGATCTTTCTTGATCCTTTCCAGCAACTAAGGACTGCACAATGCATGAATGAGTGCTGTACATATATCACCGTTCTGCTCTATGGAGAGGGGAGGGGGAGAGTGACGGAGCGGCACCCCACTGCCCTTTGCGTTAGTATCGTTTGTCATCCATCGTCCATGGATCCGCCAGGACAACCGTTTGGACGATGGAGGACGGGCAATGTACACAAGCCAGATTCTCATCCAATATCGGCCCTGAGCCCATTATCGGGCGAGAACCATTAGACGTGTGTAGGTAGCTTTAGTAACTGAGTGGGTTTTCATTGTCACCACTGATTCTTTAAATAAAAGATCTAGATTTACCTGATAGCAGGAAAATGACTCCTCTTCTTTCTGGATGTAGCTGTAGCAACTGACTGCTCAATGGACTATGAATCAGCAATATAATGATGCTGATTCATTGTTTAGTGTACAGCCTGGCACTTGAGAATTGACACATGAGCCTGAAACAGGACACAAGGGTGTCAGCTGACTGGTTATGCAGTGAGACAAAATCTTGGAAATAGTAACTTAGTAAACAGCATTTCAAATCTTTTTAATAAAAGTAGAAAAATTTTAACTTTTTGCCTATAATTATGCTTTAAATAAGCCTGTTGTGTATAAGTAACTGATGATCCTTCAACTAGACCTAGACCTGTGTGACCTAAAACTGTTTCTGTGCATGCAAACAGGACATGTTTGCATAGGTCTGGTTTGCTTCATGGGGCAATGAGACACGAGATGGTTGTGAACAACCGCAGGGTTGCACAATTAAAAGTTGTGAACAAGCTTCCAAAATGCACATATAAAATAGCTTTGAATAGACCCTGTCATCAGACCTCAAATGTAATGTTAAAAATTTGGATGGATTATGGCAGAAGCTCACCATCTACCAATTTATACATTTCCATTTTAAGCTGCAAGTTAACAGCATCCGTATTTCTATTTCTGAAAGTTCTCCTTTAACCAAAAAAACATTGCAAATAGTCCATTAGTTAACAGTGACTGCTTCCTACAATACAAGTTCTCCCACCTCCCCTATGTTTAGTCAAAGCTTCTTATAAAACAAACAAACACACACTTGTTTGAAATTATTTTAAAATTTTCCAGTATTTATGATTAATTATGAGCTTAAATTTAAAGGGAATAAGGTCATCTATGTCACAAACAAAAGTGTATTGTTTAAGTGCCTGGCTCGTTTAGTTTAATGTTGGCTGCTTTAATCAGACTTTATAGTGTTTGATAATGACTGGATGGCTTCCAAGTCATTCATCTCTCATTCACAAGGCTCCATCCCATCAAACAGGTTTCTATTGCCTCAACACTTCTCTTTCATTGGATGAATAGAACGCGAGATGTGCATTCTGCCAGGCCTCTTATCTTGTCATGAGATTGTGCCCAGGAAAAGGGAAACTGACTACACAGCAATCCTGTTTTCTGTAATAGATCAAAGATGCCTTAAAACAAATATATTTTACCTTGAGGTGTTAAATTATTCTATGGTCTTTGATGTGTAATATCAAACAGCACTCAGCCTGTGTGTAGTATCAAACGCTGGCTCTTCACAGACAATTGTGACAGAACTCCTCTGTTTTTCATTGTGTATGATACTTCTAACACATGCATTATATCAGTGCAGTAACTCCTATGTACAACTGGGTGAAAGCTGAAAAGCAGAAAGTAGGAGCAAGTTTTATTTTGTAGGTCAGCAATGATAGTCTCCAGCACGTCATATAATGCAGCTGTGTAAAACTCTCTAGTGGCAGGATAGTATTTAAGAGCTAGACTAGTCCCATATGTAATATAGAGGACAGGAAGGTGTTTACTACAAGAATGAAAATAATTCAAGTGATGCTGCATGAAATTGGTAAGCAGCAGGGTAGTTTTAACATTTACTATAGACACATAATAGAGGAAGGTGTTTTATTATAAGAAGTATGAAACTGCAGATGATACAGCAGTGCAAAATTGGCCAGCAGTGGGACATTTTTAATGAGAAAGATGTAAAAAATAAATTTGAGGCACAAAATATAAGCAATTATTTTCATAGAAAAATTAGAATTTTGCTTATTTTTATCGCTGCAAATCTGGGGGTGTGTTTTAAGGTTTTTAGGGTATATTATTTATTTATTTTTATTTTCAAGGTAAGTAAGGTTGCTGCTTTTTACAGCAAGGTTTCTCTTTAAAAAAGTGGAATTTTGTTTTAGGGGATAATATATTGGGATTTTTATTGTATAATAAAAATGTATTTTTTAGTAATGTAATGTTAAAGTTGTCTTTTTTAATTGTTTGGGATGCCTAAAGCACATCATTCACTTTTTATTGGTCATCTGCTACTTATTTTATTAAAATGGAAAGGTTTATAACTTTTGATTAGGTATTTACTGCTGAGGCCTCTTTGGCATTGTGTCCAAATCTGTTGGAGCAGGACAAACTTAAAAAATTCAAGCGTAACACATGAAAAAAACACATAAACAGAATTTACATTCAGTGAAAACTGCATAATACTCATGGAACCAGAATCTTCCCTCTTATCCCTGCCCCATTAGTACTTGAGGCAGCCTGCTATAGCAGTCGGACAACTGACCTTTTTAGGAGGTAGAAGAAGGCAAATCCAAATCCAGTATGCATAGAATATCAGCTGCTAATGTTTCTAAATCTAATCATAAGTAACCTCTGCCTATGCAATTTTTTATCATATGCTCATTTTTGTAATTGACCAGGTTATGAAAGTGCTTCTTTGATGTTCATCTTGAAAAGGGTTATTATTAGGTAATCCTCTGGTGCCAAGTAAAAATAATATATTTGGGTTGATGCATACTTGCATGATTTCTTAAATGATAAATTGTATAATTTGTGCATTAGATTTATGTTGATTAGATTTATGACTTCCCAGCAGAGGCTGAGCTTGTCTATTTACAGAGAAAGTACAATATGTAGCGAAGTTTCTTGACCGCCATGGAGGTAGATGACAAGAAACCGCACAAATTTGAAGTAACTGCTCTTTTACATTCCATTCTCTGGAACAAGCTGTTTTAAGGGAACTGTGGGTTTCAAACAGCCTGTCCATGTGTGCATTCTTCTCTACAATCACTGGCCGACAAGCAGCAAGCATTGTGCCCCAGGCTGACCTTTTATCTGTGCACTAAGTCCACTGATCAGAGTTAGCATTGAAAATAAAATAGCAATATTACACATAACAAACAACAATATAAAACAACAACTTTTTGACACTTGTTGCATCATATTAAAAATAAAACACTTCTATTAGTATTAGTAAAGACAGAAATAGTATACAGCAAATACTGATGAAAATATTTTAACCCAAGACTGGCCATCAAGGTTACTTCCTTTTGCTAACGATTTTCCTAGTGCATTGAAATGCACTAATATGCAGTTTCATATGCTGAGTGAGCACAATTTCTTTGTCAATTAATATGAGGGACGTTGGTCAGTTGTATAAATGTAAGTCTTTTAATGTCTCGCTCCTAACCATGGACTCTATCATACAGCCCATTCTCCATCTGTTTGGCCAGATATCCAGCAAATACATGGTTTAGGTCACATGGTAAAGAATGAGGTGCCTAACATCAAACATCTTCACTTTTTAAGTATAGGTCCACTTGTGAAAAGGTCCTTTTGTGTTATTCCTTTATTTGCTTCTTTCACATGCAAATTATATTCTAATTTCGACAGCATGAACTTTAACATGAAATTATACATTTTTAGTAATTCTTCTGTATATTGTGGAATGGGTGCACTTTTGAATAATTATAGTGCCAGTACATTCCATAGTTACTTGACATCCTGTAATTAATATGCAAAAACTGTAAATATACTAAATATAAGCAGAAAATGACAGGGTACACTTGCTTCCACTAGGGAAATATATCCTGCAATGGCAAACAAAACTGATTAAACCTTACTTACTATGAACATGAGTTTAGCAAGCAGCTAAATACACATTTAAAATGTATACTGCATTTGTGAATATTTTACCTGCCAAAGGATTTGTGATTCTGTTCATTTAGTCTTGTAATTGAGATAATTCTACCTGGACCTCTGTGTGAACATAATACAGTCTAGTCTAGGAGCCACCCCAAATTAGGATTGGATAATATAGGTGTAGCAGCCTTTTCACAAGGTTCTCTATGCAAACTATGCTGCTGTTATTATTGGCATAGGCGGTTAGACTTTTAGCAATGTATCAGGAGCATAGTGTTTGTCTAGCATGTTATTTTTGTAATAAACGCATACCTATATTAAAAGTGTGTTTTATATGCTCCCATAGTTAAGTACATAAAATGAATTATTAAAAATACTGTAACAACCTATCTTTTTGTCTGACATTAAATGAATGGTACAATATTGATAACTTTGATAACATGAAGTGTTATGTATCTGATCATCAAGATCTTTGTAAATAAAAGAACACATGAACCATTTACAACAGCTTATCATGCTATGATTACATAGTGCTGCTATGTTATAGGAGGCAATGACCTCCAACTGGAAGTCAATGACCCAAAACTTTTCTTTGACTTTTTACACTGTATACAAAGTCTCCTGGTGACCAGTGCATTAAAAAATGTTTTTTTTTCTGTTCTCCATTTGAAGTGAGGAGACTAATGAATGTAAAGAGTTTTCTTTATTTCAGACCAGGGATATTATCATTATTCCCCATCTCAGATCTCCAACTCACCACTATAGGGGAAATTAGAGAAATGTCCCATTTAATCCTTATTTATTTCCATCAGTATGTCTGATATAAAAATAGACAAAGTTAAATGATTTCCTCATTTGATAGATTTCATTTAAATCACTATTAAATATGATTTACAGTTTAATACAGTATTTATTACGTCTATATGTGTGTTTAGCATAGGGACAATTTATGCATGTGTCCCCCCAAATTGCATAGTAAAAGTAATAGTAAGTGTAACGAGTAAATATTCTTCACAGATAAGTCGGCAGCTAGGTAATAGTATTTTACCAATTTACTTTGTGGGATTCATCTATCTATCTATCTATCTATCTATCTATCTATCTATCTATCTATCTATCTTCCTATTGTAAAAGCGTTAAAAAAAGGAATACTGTGCATCTTCTCTATTGAATGATTCAGTATTACCTGACTCAGCTTCAGAACTTTTCTCATTCATTGTTAAATAGGTGACATTTTTAGAAACTTCATTTTGTGAAGAGCCCCAGCAGTCTTATTGTCCTTTCTGTTGGGTTAGATCTAAGGCCAGCTGCTTGCTGGGTGAAGTATTTTATCAGCTTCACTTAGATAAATGGTTGAGCTTTGAGTGTTGTTTTCCCATCTGTGTGCCAAGAATGCGGACAAAACATAATGTTCATAAAAAGGACAACATTATCAACTGGAACTGGAAAAAAACATCTGAAATTTTTCCTGGACTTCATGGATTCATTTTTAGTTATTTTTTTTTTTAGTTTTATGAATTTGTGAATTTTTGTCAATTTTATGAACAATATACATAAGCTGATTTATCATTTATATATTTACATTATAAACATTGTTTAGAAAAGGTAGACAACTGAGAGTGACTTCTGATCTGGTCTCCTACACAACAGTAATTTTTGTGTTTTATTAGGTATGTCCTTAGGTACAGAAACAGCAAATGTTCCATTTATAGATATGTTGCATCTAAATGTCATAAATGTCATCTCATATGTATAGCTATGTTCCCATCTTTTGTAGCTGTGAGTGTGGAAAGTTAAAGTCCGTAGGATTTAGCAGAGAAAACAGAAATGGAAAACAGTTTAAAACATTTCTATATAGGGTAACTGGTGTTAAAATGACCTGGGTTGAATTGCCGAGCTCTTCTAATTCATGGCTAATTAAATGCAGAACACAAGTGTGGCTCTCACTATGCAGTCACTGCGCAGTATGGTAAGGGCAGGGTGCTCTGAACTCTTACGGCATAACAGCATAAGGAATGCTTCAGAAAAACACACTTTTTATTCTTCTGGAGATCAACCAGATTGTATTCCTGTGTCTAATTATTACATTACTGAAAAATACAACCCTTTCCTTCCCAGGGCAATTTTAAAATGTTTTAAAGCCTATCTCTAGCCAAATCTTGTGCACCCTCCCTGAATCCACCAACTTGCCTTGACACTTGAGATCCAGTGCTTATCACAATCAAGCAGGGTAGTGGACCCTTTGTATTACCATGTGGGGACCAAGGAGCAGAGTATAAGGAGCCATCAGTGTTCCCCAAAGCACCTTGCAAGGGGTAATAGACTTTGCTGTGGGCAGTTTTTAGGTTTAGGGGTTGGCTACACACACAGTAGCAACCCCAGGAAGTAGTGATAGGCAAGGTGACGCAAGCACAGCAGATAGAAGGAAACATAGTAAATACGAGTAGAAGTTAGTAGCCCAAAATGCAGGGGAGGGGGGGGGGGGGGGGGGTGATAGGAGAATAGGGACAACTGTAGAGCAAGCGCACTCTGGTGCAGAAAGGGTATTGGAATTCTGAGGTGACACTGCAACACAGGTATGACACTTGAACAATGAACTCCAGGGCTCACACGTTAACTCTAGGATCACGCAAAATATAAAACTCATAGACACTGGATTTGTGAAAGAAACTGTGAGGGACACTGAACTCTTAGGGTCCACAGGAAGTCTTGAAGACACTGGAATTCCTGGGGTCCATAGGAAGTCTTGAGTACCATGGAATACAGGAAGCAAAAAAGTCAAAGGGGGCTATAGCATGAAATCAAACCATTGCTAAGGCAAGGGGTGTTTGGTCTGAACACGGCTAAATAGTAATGGTAATTGACATGTTGAGTGAGGACTAACTTTAGGTGGGCAAAGCCTATATCCAACCAAGATCCCACCAAAAGACTCACATGCAGACTAGAGAGGAGAAGGGTTAGAATCTCCATCACAGAGATTTTTTTTTTACAGTCTGCAACTCCGATTGGAAAAATTCTCATGATTTCCCATTCCAGGGACCATGGTCATTAATAGCAGATATGATGGGAAATTTCCCATCTGGCATGGCAGAGGCGGTAAAAACCATAGAGATAATTTTAAATAAATTACAGAATACAACTGAAAATGAATTTGTTAGCAGGGCACTGGTAGTAAATTTTCCCCAGGAAACTATATTAGATTATAAAGATGGTGGAACATCAGACAAGATTGTCACCTGATATAAATGTTTTAGGCACAATCATGAAATATACTCTCGCCATATATAGCATGGAAAAAAATAGATAGTACTGTCTGACATTTGAAGGCTGAAGTCACCGGTGGTACAATACAATTGTAAAGTTTAGTCTTGTTTTTTTCTGATTGACTATGATATACCAGTAATTATTGTTCACAAAAAAATAACATATAAATCTCTATTTTACATCTTTCTTTTTATATTACAGTCTATATTTAAAGATTCTGGCAGCATTAATGACTGTGATAGTGTTATACTCGGTACATTTGTTTCCAGTTAGTGCTGCTTTTTATAGTAACATCCTTCTTTTCTTGGAATAAGTATAATATACAATATTTGTGGAGATAGTCTTATCTACAAGAAACACACACAATCTGGACTGGCTCTGGCACAGTAAACTGTGGTTCCTATTTTGCTGTAAATAGACTGAAAAAACTTAAGAGATTGAGCTAAAGGGAGAAATTGCTAGAGATTGTAGAAAAACACAGTATTGGGAAATATATTGTAATGCAGGTTTCAAGCTGTGTCCCAGCTGCATTCTCTTGGTATTATATATAATCACCTTAATGCTAGGCTAGATCGTAAAGCTGAAAGTACATTGAACACTGTAATAAATTGATGCTGGAAGAATTCAAAATTTTAAATTATTTGTATCTGTTTATTGCCAAAATGGCCAGCTTGGGTGCATGATAAATGTGTTTTGCTAATTTCTTAGCTCCAGGCAACATCTACATTGTTTGCTGTACTAAGAACGATACTAACAACATCTGTGAAACTTGGCCCTAAACATTGCTGTCTCATTGTAACATATTCATGAGTAAAAGTAGCCAACACAGAATCCACAATGGATAACTGGCCAGTGAATTTGTAAGTGGGATTTGTTTGTTTTCATATATATAGTATAGACACTACACATAAAACATAAACTTAAACAAATGCATATAAACATGCCACCTTGAGAGTGAGATGGAGAATGAAATAGTCATGGTGTGCTCATGGCTTGCTTCAAGAAGTTTTATTGCAGTCAGAAAAGACTGGTTTAAAGCTGAACTCTGGGATAAGCAAACTTTGTCTATAAACAAATGGTATGTGTATTTGTACTTTAATTAGGGCTCTATTTATAAAACAGGGAATCTGGCATTCCCTCAAACATTCCATGAGGGGAAATCTTCCAGGTCCATGTGTTTCTATAGCATTAAGGAATGTCAGATTTCCTGTTTTATAAATAGAGCAGTCAGCCTGTAATTGATGTGATATCTGGTTCTTTTACAGCTCTTCATCCAGGTTATGGGCAGCCAAGTGATGATGTGATTTCTTCTTTTACAATGTACTAACGAGGTGTACAAAGGCATGTAGGGCACATGAAGGGAATTTATATCTGTGATGGCCATTAAGGAATGTATTTAAATGAATGATTTATGCCTGGAGTACAGCATTAAAAATATTAGGCCTATGTATGTTTCTGTAAACTTACATGCTTTTTTCAAGGTATTACTTATTTTATGTATACCCAATTTCTCTCTCCCTAAATGCGAAATTTTACTTTTAGTAGTGAGCTCTAGGATCCAGGACTGTTACATTTGCATTTGTACTAGATCTCCGGGAGAACTTTAGTACATAACAATTTTGGTTCCTCCTGAGCTGTGATATTTGTTTTATAAAACATGTATAAGCTTTACAGAACTGGCCTGAAATGTGATTTGTTTTGTTAAATGAAGCCAAATTGATATGCTGAATTTTCTGTTTATTATAGTGGGCTGTCCTGTGGTTAATTATTGAAGAAATCTCATAAATGTGCAGGTCTCTAGCCATTTTAAGCTACATAAGCAAAAAATGAAAAAAAAAACAAAAAAAAAAACAAAGAAATGTGTAAACAGAATATTATAATTGGACATTTTTAAGCCTTCGTAATAGGATCACTAAATCATTTATCTAAAATACTTTACAGAATATGCAGAGCCATTCACATCACTGCTCCAAAAGAGCTTACAGTCTAACGTCCATCGATTACTATATAAACACTGAAGTGGAAGCCAGTTAACCTACAAGTAAGTTTTAGGGCTGTGGAACCTGCTAAAGAAATCCCATCCAAACAAGAAAAAATCTATGTGTTTTAAGGTTTAAAGAATTGTATAGACACGTAAGCTCAATGCCCCTGATTCATCAATGAAATCCGCGCTCGCTGGAAGCGCGAAAGTACGCGCGGCCAGCGATCGC
>NC_092861.1:43953894-43966859 GCF_032062135.1 Pyxicephalus adspersus | reverse complement strand
ATCTGACACTACATGTCACAGTCAAAATGTACAGTCCTCCTTAAATTTGTATATGTAGTACAAAGGTCTGTCTGACTGGATATACATTGAAGAAATAGTTAGTTAGTCCTTATTTTAAACAAAAAAGTGGTGCAAGAAAATGTATGTATGTATATATATATATATATATATATATATATATATATACACATATACACCACAATTATAGACAGTTAAATCATAACATTTTATTGGATAAGGTCTCAATTTACATAAACAATCTTACAAACAATAAAACATCGTTAGAAGTGACATATAGTTATTCATACAATTCTCAAAATGGATCCTAATAATGGTTTCTAAAGATGACACGTTGCACAGGGATCCATCTGCTTCATCAGACCAGAGATCTCTGTAAAATGCGTCATCGTTAGAAACCACCATTAGAATCTATTTTGAGAATTGTATGAATATTTATATGTCATTTTTTAATGATGTTTATAATTGTTTGTAATGTTGTTTATGTAAATTTAGACCTTAATCAATAAATTGTTATGTTTTAACCGTCTACAATTGTGGTATATATAGATATATGAAAACCCCCATTTTCTGGTGCCACTTTCTTGTTTGATTGTTAAGGTGTGTATACTACAAATAATGAATATAGATCATCTCTATCCCGAGCACCATCTGTTATTTAGTTTAGTCCTTATTTTACAGTTTTAATAAATCTAAAGGTTTACTTCTTACACTGGAAAAATATTCTGCTGACAAGATGTCTGCACTCTGTATCCAACTGTATGACGCTTCCTCTTGGATTATATTGATTCTCTTTAAAAAAAAACAGTAGTAGAATTTTCCTGCTGCATCAGGAATAGAGATATTCGTTGACATGGTGACAGGAGACTCTAACAGAAGTGTAAAGCAACCTGGTAATTCAGCCAATATTTGGATTGGATAGATGCAACCCTCTAAAAATGTAAAAGTGCATCTATGGAACAAGATCTATTCTGGGCAAGTTCTGTCAGGTGTTCAGCATCTATATTTTTTTTAGCTTGCTTTAAAAAACTAAATGTTAGTGCCCAGTTAATGTATCTATATTTGGGTCTGAAGTCAATTTCTGATTACAACTTTAAAGTGAACAAAACACTTTTTATCATTCAAATATTTTTATTATAGTAGATCATTGTTGGACGATTGTAAACCTAAACCTAAAAAGGTAACAAAGGTGCGAACAATTGCCCTCCTTCTTTTTCATGTTCAAATCCAAGTAAAAACCACATAAACATTACTGTGACAATAGGAATTGTTTAAATCACATGATTGATGAAATTGCCAGTTTAACAAATGCCTCGGTGACTGGTTTACCTTGATTCCCGGTAAATCCATTGATACAGGGAAACCATTGTTCAAGTTAACAGTTATAAAATAAAGTACACTTATGTAAGGAAGCAATAAAACAGGGTAATAATAATACCATAACTTCCAATACATACACTATAAAAATCCTCATACTGCACTTCATGTTCTTTTTCTCCATAACTGGCACAATGGCAGCAGTTTGTTTATATAGATGACAGCATTTGAATATATTTTCCAGAAACATTTTGCTTCCTGGCAGGTGCACTTAGGCACAGGAACAGCAAATGTCTTTATACAGATACAGAGCAGAAATACATGGAATTAGGATATAACCTACCCACAGGGACAGTAAACCAGTACAAACATTAAATTAGTACAATAGACAACTAAACCATCACACAATATTGTAGACAAAACAAAGGCCAGCTTCTAACCACGTGCTGTAAAAATATGATAGAGGGAACCAAAGTGTTCATTGTTTTGTAAATCATTTTATGAGAACTGTGCCTGCAAAATGTATTTGTCATCAAGCTGTGCTACAATTGTGCATTTTACTGGTTTAGTAAATCACCAGTGGAATTATTATGAACTGTACTTCATCTAGCAGTAAAGTCAAATATGTAGTTACATATTGGCACACAAAAAGTAAACTGGTAAAGGCCAGTTAGGTAGAATTATATGATCTGCAACAGTCTAACCTATGCTTCCCTATTCTCAGGAGCAAAAACACATGATAAATCCAGATTTAAGTCCATTTTCTTTAACCATGGAAGGTGGGCAGATCTGCAAGAAATATCACAATCTTTGAAAATATAGAACTTTGCTGGGTGATCCAGCTAGCCAATACAGTAAGGAATGTAGGAGATTGCTGGGTCACTTTGTTGTGCCATTATAGTCTATCCTCTGCAGTCTTGGATAGCTTTGTTAAATCAGACCCATTGCAGTGCACAATCATGTTTTGGAAGACAATAAGGACTACTGAGCATCCTAAGTGATGATCAAGAGAATTGTAGGCTGTGTGAGAGCCAAATATAGTGGAATGCCTTGGAAGAAATTGAAGATTTGTCCAAAGTCACTGGTTGGTGACCCATGGTATTCTTGTCAGGGAAATGAGGCAGACATCCTAAACTCCATGATAAATGGCACCTTTTCCCATGTATCAACTGGCTATGTATTGTTGATGTCTGTTGCACAGTGCCCCATTACCCCTCTAAGAGTCTCCACATTGATTAGTGCGTGGCCTGGTGGTCTTTTTTAATGACCACTCCTCAGATCAGCATACAGATAATAAGGTTTTGATAAATATTTAAGACAGGTAAAAGACCTTGAACCTGATTTAAATAAAGCTCTTCAAGGCTGGAAAGGATACACTTTCATCGGTGAAGCTGGGTGATCCAGCAAACCTGGAATGGATTTCTTAAAAGTAATTTACTATTTGTTAACAAATGTTTTCAATCCTGGACCAGATCCATTTCTGATTTTTTGGATCACCCAGGTTCACTGGTAAAAGTGTATCCTCTTCATCCTTGGAGAGCTTTTATGAATTGGGCCCCTTGAGTCCTAAGTAGAATGTTGACAAGAAATAATCCACTTTTTGCCAATAAGCCCTAAACTGTGCTCCTGCTACCTGTATGTGTTGAGGATTGTGGTACCTTTTTAACAATGATGTTGCTACCACCAGTAAGAAGCTATGATATTAATTCCCTTTATAAAAGGGTTGCAAATCACTGTTTCTAATTGGTGGTAGGCAGTATGTGTCTAACCATGAGATGGCTGTTGGAGGACCTGGATAACATTCCTAAAATAAATATGCATTTTTAGCATGCTGACCTTTTAAGTAGGTATGCATCCTGCCTAATTTAAAAAATATCAGTAACTTGAGTTGACCTGATATCTCAGGTTTTTTTGGATCAAGATCTCTAGCAACTTTGTAATGCTAGCAACAAGTTACAAGACTTTACAATTTACCAGGGAAAATTCTTGAAAAGGAACATTTTTTATAACCCAGTTTTATGTAATGACAGTGCTAAGATTTAATGTTGCGGTTTTATAACAAGTTTAGGCAGATGCTTTGCGTACAAGTCAAAACCACAAGGGCATTTGATTCCATCCAGTAGAAATCTGCTTTTTCATGGTACCCTTGCTACAATCAGGAATAATATGTGACTGTGAATAGATGTGCCCAAAGTATTGTATGTGTGCCAGGAATTCTGCTATTTCCAGCTTCAATCACTGTGTAATCACCACTGCTAATATGAATGCGATCTACCAGCACACACTCTTTAAAATGATTTATTTCTGCAGTATTTTTAGCAGCAGAGCCAGCTAAATTTAAATAATACTGTATGGTAAATAGCATGCATATATTTATTAGGCAAGAAAATCGTGACATTACTGTTATTAGTAGGAGGTACAGAACAACCGCTTCATATTGAAGTTTTGTTCAATATTATAAGTGTCACTGCTCTTTAAAGTAGTCCTATAATCATAATTCACTCTTGAATCATTATTTTTTTTTATTCACACATATATTTTGAGGTAAAATCAATCTTCTTTTGTCATGGAAAAATAGGTACTTTTTTCAGTCCAGACTTCACATAAACTCTGGCAACTGATCATTAGAGATTGCAGAGTCTTTTATTTTCAGCCATGGAAACCCTGTCTGTCAGACTTAAAGTAAATTGTAATGTTTTAGACATTACAATTTACGTTCATTGAAACTTCCAGCCACAGTGTCAGACTGTTTTGGTAATTTCACCAGCCTTCCTCAACCTTTTACCATGGGGGAACCTTAAAATAACTTATAGGGCCTCATGGAACCCCTACTTGAAATTACTATATCCACAGTAACAGTATTTTATCATGGTGCTCAGAGGAAAGAATGCCTATTACGTTGCTAGTCAATGGGAAGATTTACCTTTTCACATTTAAAAATAACCAAAAAGATCATAGCTGTCACCTAAACTGACCTGAGAGACATACATTTCTCTTTGCTCAAGGAACCCCTAGCAACTACTGGAGGAACCCTGGGTGAAAAACACTGCCCTAGACACTTGATGTCAGCAAATTGGGAGCCACTGCTACTTGTCTGTCCTGTCAGAGTTGATAGCGGAAGGATATTGGGAAGGTTATGTGACCCTAACTTTATAATCTTATAGTCATAATGTGGTCGCCCTGTTACAAGGGGTTTTGAAGGATACAAAGTGGTCATTTGAGGCGGAAATGATTAGCTCTAGAAGATGTCATCACTAGAAGTAACTGCAAAGTGAATTAACAGCAGCTCAGAGATTTAAATAAAAAGGTGAAAAAAATAGCAATTGTCACTTCAGAAAATTAAAAAATTAATATCAGCCATTTTACGTTAACATTACCTTCGAAGGAGATTTAGTAACAGAAACTATTACTACAAGCAATCTCCCACAACAGGTTCACAGCTTAGGAACAAATAAATGGTAAAGGTATAATCTGTAGATTTCTTTTTTGACTGTGAGCTGCTCCAGTACCTGCACAGAAGGTTAAAATTAAAAATCACTGTACCATAGCAAAGCAGCTTTGCAGTCAATACATTGTGCAAATGTAGACAGTTCCTTGTTGCCTGAAAATACTTTTTATGCAAAGACTTCTTTACATCCACATCTTTAAAAAGTGGGACGTTGTCAGAGACAGTAAAGTTTCTCTGAATAACCTGATACTTTAATACAACCCTGGGCAGGAAAGGTTCAAGGCAGCAATACGGTATATGTCTATACCACAATGTATTTCATGTAAATGTACGGTTATCAGCAGGATGCTTAGACATCCGCTGTGATTTGGAGAACAATGTTTGCTGGATTTTGGCTCATTGCTTCAAAGAGTCAGCTGCACATTACTTTAACAAGCCAGCCGTATCAGGAGAGTCTAATATATTTGTTACAATAACACAAATTGATTTAGACTATACTCTGGTACAAAATGCTCCTTAGTTGTTGCAGAGCAATTGGAACTGGAATACAGCCATATACAGAGCAATGAGGCAAGCTGTGACTAAAGGTTTATACAGAACAACTCCAAGAAATGACATCTGCAAAATGATCAGAAAAGTCAGACATACGAGGAATCTGGGAAGCTTAGAGTTTTCTCATTTATATGTTTTCCAGTAAGTGTAGCTAAACTTCAGTACATAAGAGAAAAACTTACATATTTACTTTTTATTTGCACAGTCATAATGGAAATTTGAGTAATGAGAAAAAAAAGAAAGTATTCCTCAATTTTCAATTCTAAGGTTTTATATATCAGGATATAACAAAAAATCATCTGGTCTTTAGCAAGTTCTAAAATGATGTAACTTTAGATGAACAACAACCTATGAACAACACATGACAGATTAGACCATTTCATTATTTATTTAACAAAGACTAATTTAAAATTCAAGGCAGTGTGTGAAAAATCAAGTACATCCTTGCCACTTTCATAGAAATTAGAAGTGCGGGAACAGCCAGGTGCTGCTTATCAAATGCACTTGATTAACTGATCATCAGCACGTGTGACCACCTCTATAAAAGCAGAAGTTTTGACAATTTGCTGGTCTGAAGGATTCAGGTGTGTTTTAACACAATGCCAAAGAGAAACCAGGTATATTCTGGCTTCCACTGCGGTTGCTGGGACTGAATAAACTCCTGCACGGGAGTTACATCATCCGAACTTAGCCAATCAAAATTGCCAAAGATTAGAACAAGAAAGAGAAGGACGAAGACTGGGACATCTACAAAATAGAGTTTAGTTCTGCTTTAAACCTATTGTATGGGAAACTGTATCTGCATAGTAATAACTATGTGCTTGTAATGCATGTGTATATCCATATGCATACTAAAGTGTAAATATATTAAATTTAGATGTAGTTTCTACTGAGTTTACACATTTATGTCTGAAATTTTGGTATCTTATCGGAAACTTGCCTAAAATTGAAAGTGTGATTTTCCCAACTTAGTCAACATTTGCATACATGTGCATCTCTTGTAGAACAAAATGAAAATTGTGCTGGGTCAGGCATGATGTAAGTTGTACATGGTACATGTCCCACCATCTGTCACTTGTGGTGGGACATCTGCCTGTCTATGGTAAGCACAGATTAAATTATCCAGTCTGTTTATGTTCTTTTTAATTGTAACTGAATATGTGAACCTGTACATTGTGAGAATACCCCATGTTCTACATGTGATCATGCCATGCCATTTTTCCATGCCAAGTTTAAAAAAAAACCTGTTGTAGGTAAAATATGGGTGATCCTTCCTCACTGTCATACTGATCCAATGGCTTTACTGCTTTGCAAGGCCAAATACTGCCGCCAAAGACATTGGTGCAGATAATACTTTTATTAAGAAGTTAACAATGACAACTTTTGCATTCTTTTCATTACAGATTATAGATTTACTATCTGCAATAGCCATTAATGAATTTTCTAATCATCCTAAATTTATGCAGGCCAGTTTTCTATTAAATTTATTTAATAACCCTTTGTATGCTATTTTTTACTACAGAACTGTAGCATAAATGAGGTACAATAAATGCAGGCTATTCCTAACCTCCTGCCGTCATATCAGAATTCTATTTCTCAACATGGTCTTCCCTTTGGAAATGCCAGCCCACTGACAAAATCTGTACACATTTAAGCTTTAATTTAGATTTTGCAGAATTATTTTGCATGTTTCTACACCACGGTGGTTCTCTTGCTTATATCACATCATCCAGTAGACATTACAAAGTGATTATTGTGCTGTTTTCCTATTATCAGTCTTTATTATTGAAGATCTATGCATGTTCCCGCAAGAGACTTTTGTAGGACGGAAATGAAAGGCAGGTTGTTTTCTGTTAATTGTTCTTCTGCATTGTTTGAATGCTGAGCTGTTGTAATGGGGAGTCAATCAGTGTCAAATAAGGCCAAAGGATTTTAAAAGCGTAACATGTGAGGACAGACAGAAAGTGAAAGAGGGAGTAGAGCAGTCAAATAACCTATCTGCAATGTCCTGCTCACGGCTTGCCTTGCCATATTTTCATTTCACTGTAAAGGGAAACATGTCACAGCACCTGGGAGCACAGAACAGTCATGTATAAATCACATGTGTTTCCTTTCTGTTTCTCAGATACTTCTACAAGTTTTCTTTTCTCTGTGTTGTTATAAAAAGGTCCTAAATTGTGCCAAATGATTGGGAACTGATCTTACAGTCTGCACAATGTCCACAGAGTAATCTCTTAATTACATATTTATTAAGAAAACCTGTACTCTGTGTCTGCAATATGAAACCACCATTCTTTTATGATTAACAATCAGCTCTAAGATTGAACTCTGGCAAACATAGATAAAGGAAAGTATACCATCTGATTTATACCCCTGTGCTGTCTTTTCTGAAATTCAACTATGCTAAAATTGAGCAAAAGAGCAGTGGTCTTCATCTTCAGCCTGCTGTTGAGGAAGAGGAGTACAGGCTGGAACCTGAGCTATGCCAAGCTTTCAGTGTACAGCACATGGTGATGGACATGGGGAGATTTATTGTAAGTTAAGTAGCAGACATCAGCGAGTATCACATGAGGCCTAATTAAAATGGCTTACTTAGAGTGCTGAATCATAATATAATCATCAGTAACATAACTCCCAAAAGTTACAAAATAAATGTAACACAGGCACTAGTGGGTGTAGTTTAGACAAATATGGCTATTTAAATGGGGGTGAAATCTAATTTTTCCAAAAACTGACAAGATGTTGCACTCAACATCCATTCTTTAATTTCCTCTGTTTTATACCAAAGTCCTAATAAATGTATTTACTTTCTATCTCTTCAGCTTATATCTGTTTTTTGTCCTAAGACATAAACGTATGTTTTCACAACACATGACAGTGAGATGTTTGCCTTCTGAGATGTCTTGTGTATTGAACGGAAAGAAGAACTGGCATGACAGAGGAAGTCAAGGGATGGAAAATAGATGTTTGGCCAGAAATCCCTAAACATCCACTACTCTGTAACAAGAGCTTCCTTCTTTGTTATCATCTGGTCTATTTCCTACAGTAAGGAAAGAGCATAGCCACTAGAAAACATGCTGAGCAGTTCATTAGGACAGCACAAATGGTCATGCAAGGAGACCTAAAACACAGCAGCCATTATTCAGGTCATTAAAACTATATTTCAGTTTGGTTGTTCTAGTTTATTACTTCTTTTTAAATGGTTTTAACCTCTGAAAGGATTCTTCTCCTTACAATGTGATACCCAAATCATTCAAGTTTGAGATGATTTTAATGGTAAAACTTTTCAGCTTCATGCAAATTGTGGTTCTGCCTCAAATTATTTTATATTATTTTTATACTGTGTCCATATAAATTATTGTAAAAAAAGTGGAAGGCTATTCACTACTACATGATACCCCTGAGATGACAGTTGGGTGACAATTATGTGTCTGTAGGAAAAGGCTAATGTGGTAAGGGGGAACATCAAGCAGAGAGAAATCTTGTCCCAATGGCTATTACTTCCCCTCCAAGCTAAAATGCACCATATCTATTCACACAAACCATCCAGCCTTTCTCAGCCTTTTTACCTTTTAGGAACCTTTTAAATAATGTTCAAGTGCTTGAGAACCCCTGGTTAAACCATTTAATGGGCAAAAACTATTTGCATTAGTTGTCAGTGGGAAGAATTCCTCCCCATACATTAGTGATCAGAATGCCAGCTAAAACAGTCCTTGGTTTCATGCAGCTGGCTGTGCCAAGTGGTGTTGGCCCCTGAACTATGCATGCATCATGTTATAGGAGGTCAATCAACCACAGCTCATGGAACCCCTTGGCAACTTTCAGAGGAACCTTAGGGTTGGACAGACCGCTGAGATATAAGAATGATTGGTCTAAGCCACAGCAAGTAATAATCCTGCCTAAAGGTATTCACATTGTGCAAGCAAATCCAACTATAGGCAACCCTAAGGTCACCATACACTATGGGGTCAATTTTTTAAATGTTAGCACTATATAAATACTAGATAATAATTTTGATTTCCTTTAAATGTTTTTTCGGTATATTGATCAGAAAGGCGCTTTATTTGCTCTCATTGGCTGCTGGATGCTAAAGAGTACTACCCACTGATTTACATTAGTTTCGTATTGTAACAGAGTTGCTGCACTCAATTAGGCTGGCCATTGCATGCACAGCAGTTATCCCAGATAACCAATTAGTATTAGGGAAATATTGATCATTTTGTACCCATTGACCAGTGTAAAGCCACTTTTATTGTCTGAAGCTATTTCTATTTGGTTGCCATATAATATTAAATGTTTTATTTTATTGCTCTTTGAGTTAATACATAAGCCCAGTGATAAACAGTTAAAAACATAACAGATTTCTGTGATGACTGTCCAATAGACCTTGTCCTGACTGTATGAGCACATCATATTACTTTTAGTTTCTGGATTAGCAGGTGTTAGGAATACAGCTTTTTACTGGGGAAAAGAAAGCGAACATACCAAGTTAATGGCTTTTATGTTTGTCTCTGCTGATGTTATGTGTTTCCCTTTACAACGAAATGGAATCTGCTCTTGCAGAGAATGAGTGGAGTGTCTAGACCAGCAACAAATCTTAGCTGACATTGGTCCCCTGATAATTCTACTTTCTTTTCTACATGTGATACCATTTATGGGCTAACACAACAGATTTAAATTGCAGTCTTCTGAAATAGAAGCAATACAAACTTAAGGCAGAGTGAATATCAAATATTTCATTTGATGGGTTGCTTTAGGTGTTATCCTCCACTTTGCTTTTCTTCTCAGCATTTTTACCCAAATGGTTAATCAATATTCATAGTCAGCAGAGAATATCCTGAAGCTGTAGAATAAGCATCAGCAAACAACCACAATTAAACATTTAAGATAGTATGGTACTTATGTTGTCAATTTTATACATGTGATATTATTTTATCACTGGTATTGCTGTGATGTTATAATATAATAGTATTTATTGCCATGACACTACTTCATCTGAGCTGTTTTAAGAGGTGGTTTTAAAGGTAAGCCCAGTCATTGTAAGTCAAACAAGTAATTTGTAAAAATTTAAAATCTGCATCATTAAAATAATACTTGGTGATCCAGCCATTCATTTCCTTGTTCAGGTACTTCCTTTTATGATGACAACATTGTTTCCAATTTATGCTTCAGGTGGTGGTCAAGTGATCTTCGCACAACTAGATTGCAGTGTGGTCACCACCAGGAATCCCACCCTGAGCAATATCATGCAGCTGCTGCAAAGAGACTACAGATGATTAGCAATACAGAGAGGCACGTAGCCGTAAGAATTAGGCGCAGGGTCACATGACCAGGTGTGAGGCATAGCCCAGAGCTTGTAAGGGGTTAAGAAAAAGGTAGTGTTGCTAGAGGGGGCTGGGCTAGTATACAACGTGGGGTAGGAGGAGATTAGGAATGGGAGATGTTAAAAGGGCTGGATGATAGTGAGAGGCCCTCTTTTGGAAAAAAAAGTTCATTAAGCTATATTCAATGTAATATGTTAACATTATATAAACCCGTTTTAATAATAATTATATTAATAAGGAGTGTTGTGTTAATTTATGTTAATGTATGCTTATCAATGTGTAAAATGTAATTTTATTTGGCATTTATTTTATTTGGATATTTTGTTTGTTAATTATTTGGAAAGTTAACTTTATTTAATGGTGTTTTAAATAAAAGGCTGCTTGACAGCCAATTTAAAATCCAAGATTTTATGTTGGGGTATTTAATGGGGGGGAGTGGCTGGTAAGCAGGGGGAGGTTTGGAAGTAGGCGGTAGTTATGACAATGGTGTTTATAAAGGATGGGCTAGAAGGTCCGAGCTACCCTGGTCATGAGATGCTACAAAGGAGTAAAAAAAAATAGAAGCAAGGTACATGTGCACTATATTACTATATTACGTACTATTATTATTATTATTACTATTATTATTATTAATAATAAACAGGATTTATATAGCGCCAACATATTACGCAGCGCTGTACTAAGTGTCTTTCAGTAAGGGTTTGCATGTACTGTAAAGATTCATTTTCAAGGTAATAGTGATGATAAGACACAGTAAGTGACTCATACAATGTCTCTCCTGAAAAATCATTTTTTAGTGTAATTACTGAGTGTATAACTCATAAAGTCAGCTTACTGGCACTGAACCCTGTTTAATACAATTAGACCAATTTTCAGAGCTCATTCAAAAATGATATTTTACCTATTGGGCAGAATCAGCACTGATTAGTTCTCCCTTGCAAAATTGAACAAAAAGCTCATTCATCCATCATTCCTGCCTCTGTCCATTGTGGAGATCTAGGGGTTTCCTTCCATGTTTGTATGTATTAGCACTTCCTGTTGCTGTAATATAATTTCTCTGTTTAAATATGATAATAGCCATATTTATACAATGAATTGTATGATCACCACTTAAATCCCAACACGTAGAGAACACCATAGGCCACAAAGACGATGAGGTGTTTGTTTAAATCCCCCAATTGGCACTTCAATCGCCACTTAAAAATGACATTCAACCGACAATGTAAGTCTGAGATGCTAACAGCTACTTTTAAAAGTTACAACCATGGCTACAAAAGTGGCAATCATTTACTCCATGCAAGTAATTCAGGCTACTTATTGCCAATTTAGATCAATCACTGATTGCCCTTTAAAAATGAATTACCCTTTTATAACTAGTATTAGTTAGCCATTCAACCAGACTTGTTCTTGTAATACTGAAGACATTCTGAAGCTTTGCATACCTCTTCATCTGGTTAAACTACTGCTAGTTATACAGTGACCTGGGTAAAAGAACCCACACTCACTACCCTTTTTATAAATCTTTAAATTTGGAAATCAGATAAAAATCAAACAGTAGGGGACCCTTAATGTATTCTTGTATATCCAGTCAATGCTGCTGTGGCAGACATTACAAGCCTTAGGTATTCATTTAGCTTGGCAGCATACAAGCAGTGGGCCTGAATCATTGTGGATTATTGTGTAGTAGCGTGTCATGGGAAGAAGGTAGTATGACACAAGTAAACATTGCATGATGTGAACAATATACAGATCTTCTTTCCCACTCCTGCATGTAGGATACACATGGCACGTACATACATCTGCACTCCTGGGTATTTTCCAGCTGCCTTTGGAGAACATTAAACAGGAAATTGATGCCACAGGGTGAATATTCATTCTTCCCAGTCTCTCTTACAAAACAAGTACAGATTTGCTGTGGCTAGACTGACTTCCTGCAGAATGCATCTGCTTATCCCTGCTTCACACCATCAGGAAACTCCAATAATCTGTTTCACATTAAACTTGCACCCGTCAGACAAAGAATGTCCTTTTCCGTACAGTAGGTGAGGGATTCCTTTCCAGAGAAGCTGAACTTAAAGACTCATAGGGCATGCATGCCAAGCTTCTGTATTTTCTGAAGTATAAAAATACTGATCTGGATCCTTAGCATCTTCGGCCATGTGTATTCTCTCACTCACTTTCTCATTCACTTACTTACTCATCAGTCACTCACTCCACACCTGTTGTATCACGCACCCCACCATGAAGAATAATGTTTCTGGAATGTAAAGGCAAATGTGAATCCACGTAATACATTCCTTCTTCTT
>NC_092861.1:43951901-43953606 GCF_032062135.1 Pyxicephalus adspersus | reverse complement strand
ACTAACCTTTACCCTAACCTATTTTGAGTTGTAAACCTGTAACCCTAACAATTTTTCTTCACCATTACTACATGTCCTCTTTCATTCCCTATTCTCCACCACCCTATTCTGTATTCTGCACTTTGTACTATACTGCATTTACTACATTGGGCCACACTCAATACAGCCCAGTGCACCTCGTGTTATTGGATCCTAACCGGTAATTTTGAAAGACAATTTTTTGTGCTCTACCTTCTTTTAGGTCCAAGTTTTAACCCCTTCCTGTACTCTACCTCTATGTGTTCTTAGTACTGATACTTCATGGAGCTAGAAAAAAAAGAAAGTTAAAAGAAAACTTGTCTTGAAAAATAAACTGTTAGTACAAATTTAACAAAGGACATGAATAGCACTCTGTAATATGTTTCCTCTAGATAACTGTGTTTCCAGGATTTAAATATATGGTTAGAATGGAATATTTTAGAAGAGGAAGTTTTCTGTCTCATAATGAAGATTAGGAATAACCACGTGTGAATCTTGTCAGTATTGTCACATAGCTGATATTTCCTTCACAGCTGTGGTAGGGTTCAAAATTTCTGTTGGGTTGAATTCCCGTTACATATGAATGGGATATGAATGTCTAACCATTCTCTGTGTCTCAAATCTTCTGGTCAGCATCCAGTAACTTAAAAGCAGCTCTCATGAAATCACACTGTACTTGCGTGCAGTCTGCTTGGCTTGTAAACAACAAAAGAAGTCCTGTTTCTATTTCTTCTGCACTTATCTCAGCCATGACTTACTACCCTGCAGTTACAAACAAGTACATCTTTCCTGATATTTAACATTGATGAGCAGCTACTGATAAATATATAGTGGCTGACTATAAAATAACCTGAGCATGATTGTGTATTTGAAGTAAACTCTTGTAGAGAGCTACTTCTGTTTATAAAGATTAACTTTATACTTCATATATTAAGTCCATTGCCATTTTCAGGGACAAAAAAAGAATGGGATGGGGGTAGGGGAACTAAAAATGGCAGGAAAACCTACTTTCCCTTTCTAAACCAGCAGTTTCTAAAACTTTACCTTTCTAAACTTTGTTTCCAGATACTGACTCCTTACCCTTTCGTTGCCATAATGGATCAGGTAAGTCAATCCTAAGGTGTCAGAAGAAATTAAATGACAGTTTCTTTCTGGTTAATTAAAAAAAATGGCAATAGGTCAATGAGGGTATCCCTTTTCTAATTCACTTTTGATTCCAGATCCTGGCCCCTATCTATAAATGTATTGGTTACTCCAATCCTGAGTTTTCAGTATTTATTAGATTACAGTCTCTTGGTCTAGCCAATATAGTATGTTATACAAATGACTATGGCAATTATTAATTTTGGACTTCTCACAGACTCATCACAGAAATTATATAGAATTATACATGAGTAATTGTATAGAAAAGAAAATATTTCCATTTACTATCCCCCCCCCAACCCCTATAGAACAGAACTTGAAGTGACTGTTGCACACCCAAAGTCTAAATACACAGGATTGTTTAACTGTAGCTGGCATATATTCTTGAGGGTAATGTCATGCCTCTACATTCAACTTTCCTCAGCTGTTTGTGGACAATATTACAATGGGCAACCTATACTGCAGAGCACTATACAGGTATTCCCCGGGTTAAGGACATCTGACACACAGACAACTCCTAGATATGAACGGGGCTTCACTGCTG
>NC_092861.1:43935925-43951209 GCF_032062135.1 Pyxicephalus adspersus | reverse complement strand
GTGTATATAGAAACTAAAAAGCTACTCTTTAGAACATCGACTGCCTGGTGCACAAGTTTATTATAAAAATATCCAATTTCCTGTACCTAAAAATGTAAAGGCGCACTGCAGGAATATGCATTTAGGCAACCTCATTAATAATGTGTCTGTTCAGACAACAATTGACACACCACAATTGTTCACACCACAATTGACACAAATCTGGCAACCTGTTTATTAGGCAACAGAGGCATTCTCAAATACTCACTGTGTGCTGTTTTCTGTATCTTTCTTCCTTGAAGAAAACATACAAACAAAAAGCCTTACATATCAAGTACAAATGTCAAGGCATTTTTTGAACTGAGTATCCAAACAACCATGAAAGTTTGATCCACCCATCTTGCTAGCAATATATCACATTGGCAGAAGAACACAGCATTGCACATTGCACAGCAAAGGCTTTAGGCTTGGTCTACATGGACATTTTCCCCAGCATTTAACCTAAAGCTTTTAAAGCCCATGTTTTAAATTCCTATACATTCCAATTGGCTAATCTACACCACACCACACCACACCAGGACGTTTCCTTGAGGCACATCTATGAGCTTTATCTTAAACGCTGCTTGGAACGTTTAAAAAATTAAAACGCTGGGTTAAAGTTGGAAAATGCTCAAAAATGTGTGAAAGCACAAGTAAACGCTTCCATTACCTTCATTGGGACATTTTCCTGTGTTTTAAGCACTTAAAACATAAACGCGTTATAAACAGGGGAAAACACGGCATAGGCGTTTTCCAGCGTTTTAAAGGCATGCTTTAAAATGCTGATAAAAGTGCTTAAAAAGCATAAAATTGCATATAAACGCAATAGGAACGTTTACATGTGTTTTTAAAAACGTCAGTGTAGACCCAGCTGTAGGAAGTTAACCCACCTACTTCACATATGAGCATCTTTTAACAGAATATAACTTCAGTAGATTATGTAGCACTCCAACTGCAGCATTTACCAGTCGTTGCTTGCTTTCCCTTTTTACAGGGTTACTGTACATGCTTTTTTAAGAAGACACTACTTCTAAATTATGATAATAATAATAATATTAACACCCTGTGCAACATCTCAGCTGACTCTGAATCAGAACCTTGAGAAACAGTGATTAGTTCCTAAATTTCAACACTGTCACAGAGGAGCAGGTCCCATGCTCCTCCATAGTGAAAGTCAGGGGGTACGTTAAAAAAACTGATGGCAATGGCCCTGATTTATTAAAGCTCTACAAGGCTGGAGAGAATACACTTTCATCAGTGAAGTCCGGTGATTCAGCAAACCTGGAATGGATCTGGTCCAGAATTGAAAACCTTTGCTAACAAATGGCTTATGACGTTTAGGAAATCTATTCCAGGTTTGCTGGATCACCCAGCTTCACTAATGAAAGTGTATCCTCTCCAGACTTGGAGAGCTTTAATAAATCGGGACCAATGTCTCTAACTTGATACTGCATAAACATCACCCTGAAAATAATAATGTTAATTTTTGTGACCAGTTGTTACCAGAGCTCCTATCTATTTTAGAATGATGTCTTGTCCTAGACAATGTCTAATAGGTACAGATAGGTTATACTGTGCTTTCTGCTCAGGAGTCACTTGACCTGACAAATGTCTTGCACATTAAATTGGTAGGATTTGGCCTTACATCATTGTAGATACTATACTATTGTGTTCTATATAATCAGCTTTTTTTTCTGCCCATTTATGGTTAGGTTCAGGAAAATCTCAGTCAAACAGCTCACAAATCATGAAAATGACTACCTAAATTACAGCACATTAACCAAGTTTGTCCACGTTTGGAACAATCAAAATTATTGTAAAGTTTATATTATGGGATTTAACTTATCCAAACAGGAATACTTAGGAGTCACAGCTGGCCATCATTAGACAAAGTTCTCAAGGTGCATGTGGTTTGACAGTTTCAAGAGTAGAATGTTCTGTAAATTCCATGCTGTACGATGTACCACTGTTACTCTGTTAGTGCTTAAAGCCATTAGTTCAGATCAATGTTTATGCAGTTAGTGACTGACAAAGCGTACAAGGAAGAATAACTGTTTATATCCCTTTAATAAAGCACAGTTAGCCTTCTACTTTAGAGTTCATAGTGACTGCTGTTACCTCCTGTTATCACTGGTTGTATTTACTCTATTCAGGATAAAGAGCAATGCGGGTGGTTGGTGCTGGACTGCACAAAGGAAGGGAACTTTATGTGCTTCATGTACGGAGAGAAGGATCATCATGTATATGGCACTAACCTAGGTCTTTCCCTTATGTGGAATTGTTTGTTTCTCCTATTCGAAACCCTGGGTCACTCCTTTTAAGCTGCATTGGTCCTGAATTTATGGACTAAAAGAATCTAAACAATTTTACAGTGAAATAAAGATTCAAACAAGAATTGTTGCTGTATTGCTGTAATTGAAAACTTCTGCTAAAAGTAAAGTTAAGTCTTAATTTTCAAAGAAGTCCAATTCTGTGGACATTAAACCATACATTATGCACCATGAAAGGTCTTGTGTAGATGGAGAGATACTGAATAAAAGGGCTTTAAAGTGATTGTGTATGTATAGATGAGGAGGGGAGGGGGATGCAACCCCAATATGGAAAAAAAATCCCCTACTGCCAGAGGTCCTTGGTTAACAGGAAAATTGAAAGCAAATGACTTGCCTGGTTTCTTTATATTTCTTTTACTTGGGTATACCTTGGTTCTTGTTCCTAGGGTTAGGGCCCTATTTACTTTATTTACCTATTTAAAAATGAATATTTTGCAACGTTGTACATTAGATAGAGGTTGCAAATGACAGACAGGGTCCTGCGACAAAGGGAGGAGAGGACCCTGCCCAAAAGAGCTTACAATGTAAAAGATGCAGTGCAATGTTAGGAAGAAAACAAGCCCAGGGAGCATGATGAAGAGGAAGATACAACCTCAACCAAGCCTAGAAGATCCATTTGGAACTTCCATTACTCAGCTGCCTTTAATTTCTCCCGATACATGTCAAACTTCTAGCCATAATATTCTCTATAGGCCTGAAGGCATAAACTGAACACAGATTAACTGTTAGTTGAAAACAAATTACTTATTAAGCATCGCTTTTCACCTATTTATAAAAACACTCATCCAGGCAAAAAAGTCCGCAGCAAAATGTATCCATCCTTGCTGTACAACCAAACAGAGATCTGATGTTTCAAATCACTCTGGACTTTTTAAAGTTTAAAGCAAGAGTGAAACCCAGAGCATGTGAAGGTTCTGTGCTGCAAATTGTTAATTGTTCTTATATGGGCTGCTACTGTCCACTAAATGATATGTCTGACCTGTAGGTCCCACGCCTCCAATCAAGATATTACTTGCAAATTATTTCTTGTTTAAATCCCACTAAATGGCATGTCTTTTCACACACACACACGCGACGCTTACAAAAGCCTCTTCTCTTCTTTTTTTTTTCTATACATCAATTCAGTAGGAAGCAGTTTCTGGATGAAATATGAGTTTGTCAGATAGCTACTGTCATTTTGGTGTGGTTTCCCAAATATGTAAAAGCTGCAGGAAACAATACTAATCCTAAGAACCTTAATCATTCCTATCGAATGTGGATGTTTTGTTGAATACAAATAAAAAATAAGAAAGCTGCACTCTGGGTCTGTAAGCCATTATCTTTGTTGATTTTCCAGCAGTGCAAGGCACACCACTTGACTTTCCTCTGACACATTTCACTCAGCAACCGATTATTTGTAGAGAGCCCCTGGCTTTCATAACTAAATGTACAATAACATTCTTTTTTGTTGTTGCTTTTTAGGCTAATGCTCAGCATTGGGAATATGTGAAATGTTTTTGTATGGCTTTTTTTTTTAAACCCAGCAACAAAGCATCAGGTTTACCAAACTACTGGTTGTTCTCGGAACGACTCCCAACTGTGGGTGCTACTTGGCTCATTGCACAACACAAACAATGGGTGACATCACAGAGGAGTACAATTAGGATACAGGGACAGAGTGTATAACAGGAATTGCCTCAACTAGAACCATCAAATCCACAACACTGGGTATTACTTTAATGAAAGCTACAGATTTAAAATTCTTAAAAATCACTTTTATACATTCATGCGTTAAAACTTTTACTTAAGTGATAGGTTAACATAGGATACATGACTTAGTGAATGAGTTTACATCAGCTATATACATTTGTGTTACTAGAATTCTACATTAGCAACAGCTTCCCATTTGTAGGTAGTTGAATTCTTTTGTGCACTAAAACAAAGGATGGCTAAAAAACTAAGGACCTGGATTTCTAAGCTGTATCTCTGTGATACAGTTCAAGGTTTTATTTCTGTTATTGAGTTTTACCTTTATACTAGAGCTTTCAATACAAGACAATGAAAACTTCACATCAGTTAGTACACCCATTAACAAGTCACAATAATATTTGGAGTTATTATTTGCCATATTTAAAGTAAGTATTTACCATGAATCTTGAAAACTAAAGCAACATTTCAGGTGTTAATTGTCATTAAAGATTGCATGTTCTCATTCTTATATCCGGTAGACATACAACAACATAGGAGGATCAACTTTTTAATCCACAAGTATAGCACATGTAGTAAACATGGCTGCTCTCGTCAACATATAAAATTACACAATCTAGTAACACTGATCTCTTTAACGTTTATATAAAAACTGAAAAAATGACAGCTCCTCGTTAAGTGTTTTTTTACAAGAAAGGTATCTGTATTTCTCTACCTATATAATGGTAAATAATCAAGAATGCTTGTTGGATTTAGGTGTCTTACACCTAATAAAAATATACACATCTCATATGATTCAGCAAAACTGAAACTATTAAAAAAGATGAAACCTTGTACAAACAATAGAGGTGACCTAGATGTCACTCCAGAAACTAATTTAGTAATAAAATGTCAGGAGGGAGAGTTATTATGCTGTGAAGTGATGAGGTAATGAGATGAAAATTGCAGCCACCATGGCACAAAATGCATAATGATATGAACAACGTGCTATTACGTACAACAGCTGTATTGTCCACATGAAAGAATGTAGGATGGGACTGGCTTGTACTGCTTCTCTCTGAGGACTGCAGGGTTTGAGGACAACAGTCAGTGCCGCCCTGGTTCCTGCCTGTGACACATACTGTATATCACTCCGATTCCACTGACCTCAGACTAAACCTAGGCCTGAGCGCACATTGCACCATAACTCTTTATCACTAGGATGATGCTCCTAGGTTATAGCTTGAACACTGAAACATTATTGGACAATGACTTGGGTATTGCTTTGCAGTGGCACAATAAACGAATTCTTCCTAAAATAACAAGGACCTGTAAACCTAATACATACTTTTTATTACACAAACGTCCTGAAGCTATTTTTATTGTGTATTTATTCAAGCTGTTGTATGAATCATGTCTGGTTTATTGTTATGGAAAACCTTTTTAGATAAAAAGAACTTGCTGTTCATTCAGTGCTCCTTTATTTTGTCTCTGTAATATATTATGTATGTAAGGTGCTGATTTATCTTGTTCATAAATGGCCTGTTTGTGCTAGCTATAAACTGAAGATACAAGCAACATTTTGGAAGGTGGATGACAACCTTCTTTATGATTGGGATATTTAGTAGTCTTGGTTAACTCTTTTATTGACTCCTGAATCAGACATAACAATAAATAAATATATTAATCAGTGTTCCGTACTTTTGCAAGAAATCTGCTCTCAGTGTAGGCTATGCCATATGCTACCGGCTAGAGCAGCTTTTCTCAATCTTTTTAACATGGGGGAACCATTGAAATCATTTTCAGGTCTTAGGGAACCCCTGATAGCAATAACAATATTCATGGCTTACATTACATCAGCATGTTGGAAAAGTGCATCTTACATGGCTATTCAATAGAATAATTACACCCTTACAGATATCCAGAAAGATGATACCAGACTTGAAAGGCATAAATTGCTCATTGCTTAGGGAACAACCTGTGAATGGGCCCCCAAAGCCCCAGGAGCAGGAGTGTCAAACTCAAATACACAGTGGGCCAAAATTAAAAACTTAGACAAAGTCGCGGGCTAAACTTGAAACTGAAACAGCATTGCTACTACACTTTCCTGCATCAAGAAAACAGTCCATTGCGGGACTTAATGTTATGAGTAGCTGGAACTCCATCTTCACTGGAATAGCACCGCTACAACAATTCCCTGCGTCTAAAAACAGTCCAATGCGGGGCCACGCATAGACAGAGAGGCCGCTGGTCTATAGAGGCCAGTGATGCCGGGAATTGCAGTAGGGACGCTATTGCAATGCAGCGGCGGGCCAGCTGCAATTCATATTTAGGATTCCTTTGGTGGCCAAAAAAAAGGACATTGCGGGCGAGAGTTTGACACCCCTGCCCTAGAGGGAGCCTAGGATTCCACGGAGCTATGGTTAGGAGTAAATAAGCTAAATCTTCTGCTATTGTCCCCCTAGGCTGTGTACCTTGTGTTGGGATAGCATGATCATGTGACCTTAGTTGAGGGCCCATTCACATGTTCATGTGTCCAATGCACTAAAATGGACATAAAAAATGTACAAGCATCAAGGGTACTGCATTACCATATCTTGTGATTCACAGCAATGCATATGCATCAGAGCTGGATTGCCTTTAGGTTTTCTGCATCACAATGTGCTAACATAAAAGTAGTTGTTGATCTCAAGCACTGATTTATTAATGATTCCACAATTTATTTGATGCTTCTTCCTAATGCTTGTAGGGTTTTTCAGAGAAAGTTCAGGGGTTTCTCCTCTAAACTACAGCATATCTTTATTCTGTTGCCTTGACTACCATTTTATTTACCAGTAATTTAAAGTTTCTCAATCTAGAAAGATATTGATATCTCTTTTTATTGTGTCTGAAAAGTGATAAACATGAAGTCCAATTTGCTGCTTTGGGTTACTTTTCACTGGCCCAGGCGGTTTCAATTGAAATTAAGCAGTGTTGTACAGGAATCATTTTAAGGCCAAAATCAGTAAGGTCCTTGAGTTTACTTTTTTTTTGCAGTTTGTAATCCATTTTTAGCAAGGTTGTATGGGTTCACACGTATAATATTTCATGGTTTTGGCACGTGATTCTATCCTGAACATTCCATATTGATTTAGTTAAAATGTAAGAAAGCTGCCCATTATATTCCACAGAATAAATATGAAAGAAAATCAGCAGGTCAGGTTGGCTTTTTATTGAGTTTTTCTATAAGGTTTTAATGTTTTTCTGAAATGTATTTATAAAAGGAAATAATAAACATTGTGCACATATTTTGAATTTGTATTACAGTAAAGTAATTCTATGTGAACTTACTTTTCCGAAAACTTGCTCTTCCACATTTTTGTATTAATAGGAGACCCAGCTTCCTCTATACACTGCTTTATGGAGAGAGAGGATGTTACAAAGTGACCATAAATACCATATAAATAATAAAGCACAGAGAAAGCCCAGGAGTGCACAGCAATTGACCATCTTCCAAGTATGTCTGCATTGTAGGAGCTTTATAATGAAAGAATATTACCATGACCAGCTCTTGTAATGTTAGTCAATCAACTATGGTGGTGGTTCTGGCCTTGGACCGGGTGCCTGGGCTAAATTATGCTTTTGGTTTGGGGCCATTTTCTATTTACCAAGAGTAAAATAGTAACCAGACTTTTGTGACGGCCCTATATAAGTTATTAGTCACATAGGAATGTTGGTTGTTTTGGTTCATCACACTTAGCTGTGGAAAGGTGGGACTGTTGGAAGATGTTCATGTGGTTCTTCAATGACAAGTATCAGATTGCTCTGCCAGAAACAGGCTACAAGGTGCCTTTGTTTAATCCAATGATGAGCGTTAAGAAACACAGGGGAAGGAACATGATGTGCTGTTTGTGGGTTCCTCACAATCCTTTGTGTCAATTAGGAATCCCTGTATGACATCTACACACAAGATTGATGTAGTGGTCTGAAGAAAGTACATAATGAGCTCATTTAGGAGATTAGAGTTCACGCCTTTGTGTGAATAAACATAAATAATTATGACCTTTTATGGGGAAAAACAAGAGTTTTAAGCCCTGAGAAGATATTCATGTTACTGTTTTTATTTATTAACTTCTAACATACACACAATATCACGCAAACTCAGTGGACACTTTATTAGATACACCTTGGTCATAGCATGTACTGGATAAATCCCTTTTTGCCTTTAGAACTTAGATCTTACACTTGTTTTTTTTACTACTTTTTGGGTGGTGAATCCAAAAATGACTCCAGTTTTTTGCTATCACATGCAGTTTTTACCATACAGGGTACCCTCCATTTTTGTAAAAAAAAAACACACACACAATTAAAAAATAAAGAAATAATAACTTGAATGTACTGTTTATTTAAATTCCTTTTTGTTCACACAAAAGATTTATTGTTTTACAGTAAAACATTTGAAAATAATCAGTGGTTTAAAGTAAAAATTTACGCTTGTAGCTTTTCCTGGAGTGTTCAGTGTTAGGACAATCCCGCCGGATGCTCCAACAATAGTCTGCCATCTTATGTACATCCTATATAACCTGATACCGTCCTTCCATGACCTTCAAATCTTGGTAGAATCGTTCACCTTGCTCATCACTGACTGCACCAAGGTATTCTGGGAAGTTAGAAAGATGGTTATGCAGAAAATGTACCTTGATGCCCATATTGCAACCAAGCATTTTGTAGCTCTCCAAGAGTTTCTGGACAATTTCTGTGTAATTATTTGCCAGTGTGTTTCCAAGAAAGTCCCTGATAATGGCTTTGAATGATAACCAAGCATTCTTTTCAACTTCTGACATTGTCCTGATGAAATGTTCATCTTTGATGAGCTGCCAAATCTGTGGACCATTAAACACACCCGCCTTTATTTTTTCAAATGACAGGCTAGGAAATGAGGTACTAGAAACAGTCACCTTCAGTTGGCAAATCTTTAATGAACTGCTTCATATAATCATATAATATTCTTTCTATTAGCAAGTGGCTCATGTAGAATGTTTGGTTCACCTGGTTTTAGGGCAGATCTTTCAGGCCAATTCCTTTCCCCCCAATGCCTTTCACAAGCTCTGCTGTCCCACATGCACAGATAAAAGGGTAACTAGGTGTATCCCCGTTGCTGACCAAGAAGTAAGCATGTCTGTTAGGAGGCGCTCTTTGGGCCTACAATCCCAGGTGATGCCTCACCGCAGGAGGGCGAGCACAGCCTATTCCCTCCGGTGGCTGCACCCATGGTAGCACAGGGGTTTCAGGATCAGTGCCCTGAGAGGTGCAGCATCCCTGTTTCCCTGTAGCTGGGGTTTTTCCCTCTGCATCCCCTGCACTGAGGCTGTACAGCTGAATGGAATTGGAGCTGTGTGCAGCTGATTAGCCGAGTAGTTCCTGTCTAATCCCATGCTGTCATTGGCTGCTGGGGCTTTATAGCCTCTCTGCTTCCGGTCATCTGTGCCTGTTATAGTGTTTGCTGGGCTTACCTGTACTGAAGTGATTTTGAGTGCCTGTTCCTGATATTCTGTTTGAACTCTGCCTGGACTGACCCTTGCCTGTGACCCCGACTCTGTTTGCGCCTTTTCCATTGCACCTCGTTTGGTGGACTGATCTCCTGTGTTTTGACTCGACTTGTTTCTGAATTCCCTGGTAACTTTTTCCACTGTGTATTTGTGGGCTCCTGGTCAGATGCTGGCCTATCTCCAGACACCATTCCTTGCGCACCAAGTCCTGGGGCAACCAAGTGCTGGGAGACGCAACCAGTCTCCCGAGGCTGAGCTTGGGCTGCTTTAGGCGAAGACTGCGGCGATAGATTGGGGGATTGGTGTCTGGGGAATACTGGTATTGACCCGGGCCTTACATTATAACAGGCCTAAATATATTAAGAGAAAAATCTCTTCAGGAGGATTTATAGTAGCAAGTCAGGCTCCTGGCAGGTGTCGTTGACCAACTGGCACAGCGAGTAACTATGCAGGAAGGTCACAGACTAAATTTCTCTCCTGCTGTGGCAGCTGCCACTCCTGTTGAACCCAAGGTTCCCCTTAATGAGAAATTTTCTAGTGAACTCTGACAATTTGAAAATTTCATGCAGTCCTACAAATCGTATTGTGAGCTGCGACCACTCTCATCAGGCACAGAGATTTAAAGAGTGGGCCTGGTCATATCCCTTCTCCAGGGAGATTTAACCTACCACCAGGGGCCCTCTCCTTGGTGGATAGTTTTTTGAAAGCCATGGGAATTTTGTATGCAGGCCCAGACCTGACCTCTACTGCTGAAACCAAACTGCGCAGTGTCCGACAAGGTAACAGACGGGCAGAGGAGTATGCGCGGAGTTCCGCCGCTGGGCTGTCAGCTCCCAATGGAATGACCCTGCTCTCAAATGCCAATTCTGTTGGGGCCTATCTAATGCCATCAAGGACATCCTGGTCAATTACCCCATGCCAGAGACTCTGGATGAAATGATGATGTTGACCATCGGAAATAATTTAAAAATTTGTGAGCACAGTTTGGAGAAACTGCCTTTGCCAACCACTTTCGCTGAGGGCCTGGCTGTCCCTGCACCCAGTCCACCTTCCTTTCTGGTGGAGGAGCCGATGCAATAGGGCTCTTCAAGGCTGTCAGCCGTAGAAAGGTCGAGGAGGAGGAGTAAGGGTCTCTGTCTGTACAATGGGAAATCTGGCCATTTTGTGCGATTCTGCCTAAGTCGGGAAACTTCAGCACCTAGGGAGGCCCAAGGTATATCCTCCAAAATCGGATTGCATTTTATTGCCCATACATATTTCCTGGGGTTCTACTATAAAAAATTGCCAGGCCCTCCTGGATAGGGGTTCCGCTGGCAATTTTTTGGATACAGCTATAGCACGCTCTCCCTGAGAATTCCATTTATTGGGCCTCTTGAATCTGTATTTGTGTTAGCTATTGATGACTCCCCTCTGCAGCAGGGGAAACCCATAAGAGTTACCCCTGAGGTTTTGGTAAAAGTGGGGGTTACTCATTCTGAAATTTTGGGCCTTCCGTGGTTGCGCAGACATTGGCCCTGATTTATTAAAGTTCTCCAAGGCTGGAAAGAATAAACTTTCACCAGTGAAGCTGGGTGATCCAGCAAACCTGGAATAGACCTGGTTCAGGATTGAAAACATTTGCTAACAAATAGCTAACAAATTGCTTGATTTTAGGAAATCCATTCGAGGTTTGCTCAATTACTCAGCTTCACTGATGAAAGTGTATTCTCTCCAGCCTTGGAGAACTTTTAATAAATCAGGGCCATTATCTCATACTTGACTGGGATTCGGGACAGATTATTTAGCGGGGTGAGAAATGTTTTGAGAATTGTTTAGTAAGCTCACTACCTCCCGGTGTTGCTGGTACATCCATAGAAAAGCTCTGCCTCGCTTCGTTAGGAGTGTAGACTCCTTCCACTCCTTCCTGATAATGACTCCTTCCTTGCTCCTTCCTGATAATGTTTCGTTATTAAAACCGGCAGCAAACTCGGCAGCTTTCTTGTAGCCCCCCAGTGGATGTGGAGTGTGAGCCTCAGTTTGAGATTGAGAAAATTTTGGATTCTTGTTGGGTACAAAATTTGATTTGATAGATTCAAAGGGTTACAGTCCAGAGGAAAGGAGTTGGGTTCAAGCACACCACGTTCATGCGGAAGAGTTAGGAAGTTTTACCATGAAAACCCTGAAAAAACCACAAGTGGAGGGTCAGGAGGCCCCTGCTCGAGAGGGGGGTAATGTTAGGAGGCGCCATCTGGACTTACTATCCCAGGCAATGCCTCACTGCAGGGGGGCACGTTGCCTATTACCTCTGGCGGTTACACTGGCGGTAGCACTGGGGATTCAGGATCTGTCCCCTGACGGTTGCAGCATCCCTGTTTCCCTGTAGCTGGGGTTTTTCCCTCAGCATCCCCTGCACTGAGTCTGCACAGATGAAGGAAATTGGTGCTGTGTGCAGTCATTGGCTGATGGGGCTTTATAGCGTCTCTGCTCCAGTCAGATGTGCCTGTTATAGCGTCTGTTTGTAACTCCAATTCTGTTTTTGCCTTTCCCTTTGTACTTTGCTGGATGGACTGATTTCCTGTGTTTTTGACCTCGGCTTGTTTTTGGATTTCCTTACATTCTAAACGCATTTGTGGGTACCAGGTTGGCTGCCAGCCTATCTCAAGACACAATCCCTTGCAGTCCTGGAGGCAACCGAGCGCTGGGAGACGCACCCAGTCTCCCAAGGCTGAATGGGGGCTGCTATAGGCGAAGACTGCAGCGATAGATTGGGGGATTGGTGTCTGAGTAATACTGGTATTGACCCGGACCTTACAACTAAATACTAAATAGCCATCAATCCAGTTAAAACAAAATGACCCTAGGTTGGTATAAGGGATACATGGTGCAATGGTAAAGATGTATGGCTGGTATGCTGTGAGTTGGGGGGGGGTAGTTGGCAGCCGGTACATTAGAAGCGGATGTGGAGAATTTCAGAGAGAAGTAGCAAATAAGGAATAGTGGAAGAGGTAGATAGTTTAGCTGCACTGTTCATGATGGATTGTAGAGGTGAGGGTCTTGTTAGTGAGATGTTTGAGAAAAGTAGTCAAGATGTGAGATTATGAGAGCATGATATTTAAATGGGTTCTTAGTTGTAACATGTATTTTATTTTCTAACATTAGAATATTATGCCTATTTTGTTTTCTCTGGTCCTATGCATACTTTCCTGTACATAAGCCATACTGTTTACCAATCTATCTATTGAACTAGTACATGTGATGTATATATAGAACATAAGTCAATTTGTTTATTGTTCAACACGAGTTTAAGAGTGAAATGTCAGTTTAACAGCAAACTGTATTTCCCTTGTGGCTGCACTAAAATTAGAAGCACAGTTTGTACATTTTCTTTAAAATATTACCAGTGAAACAACTTCTTTCCAACCATGAACATTTCCATAGTTTTTAATGGTAGAGCTGTTGGATTTTCTAAATGTAACCTATTAACTCTTTTGTTGCAGTTTCTGAATCTGAAATTGCAGTTAATATGTATATTTAGTTTTTTTCCCTTTGAAATTGTAATTTTCATTAATTTTTGAATGAAAACAATAGAAAACAAACAAAGACAATATGAAATATAAAAAAAAAATATCAAAGTATGTCAAAACATCAATAGAAGCATTTCAATAATTTTCCACATGACTAGTACAAAAGCAGACCTATCTAGACTGTGAAATTTGTTATGTATAAACAAAAGGGGGAAGGGGGGATACAAAGGGAAAGGGGGAAAAGGAGATCCACAGTAGAGGTTCAGAATCTCAAGCCAACATACATGAATAATATACATCCCAAACTTCCAATGTACGTTCAAACTTCTGTGTCTGGTTCCAAAGTAAGGCCGTAAGATGGGACAGACATCTTGAATTTGTTTACAAAGATCATCCATAGAGGAAGGGGAGGTAGATTTCCACCTAGAGGGATACATTTTTAAGTATAAATATAGTAGGCCATCAGGCCTAGGGGCCTTATTGGACGGAAGCTGTTTGATAACTTTGGTGATTTCCTCCTCAGTGATGGGACTATTAAGGTGTTGCAGGCTTTCCGCTGAAATGGTAGGCAACTAAATATCTGCTAGGTATGCATCAGTTTTAGCTTGAATGGGGAAGGTGAATTGAGGCGCTTATGTTCAGTGGCCTTCAAGGATGGTAACATAAGGGAATGTTGAAGGTTGAAGTCTCGCTTTAGTCGGGTACTCAATTCAATGCAATGACCACAAATATCTCATTTGTGGGCTTCCCAGTGTTGATGTGTGCGCCCCTGACCCTTTATTTCCTTCAAAACAATTATGTAGGGTTTGTGAGATGTTCAATTTGGTGTCTTCCTGTTTAATAAGGAAGCCATTGAGTCTCCAATGACAGAGTCTGGTCGTGGATGGGGACTAAAGAACATCTAGGGTGACTGGGGCATGATCCAACCAGGTTATGGGGTGACTCTCAGAGGAAACACTATTGCGTAACAATAAAAGGTTAATAAAGAGGTAGTCTAGTTGGGTATGAGTGTGGTGTGGGGTTGAGTAAAATGAGAATTGTTTAGCTGAGGGGTGAGGAGTCGAGGAGTCATACAGACAAATGCGTCTAATGATTTGGCAGAACATGCAGGAATTTTTAGTCACCGAGGAGGGTGGGGGGAGGTTGGTGTGGGAGGCCAATCATATGTGGGTCAAAAGCAGATTAAAATCACCTCCCACTATAAGATAGGTATGTTCAAATTGTTCTAAACTAGGCAAGACTGTAGACAGGAAGGTGGTTTGAGCCGCTTTGGGGGCATACAGATTACAGAAAGTATTGGAGGTGCCTCGATGAGTGGATCAGTGCCATGCAATTAAAAGGTATCTGCCCTCTGGATCAACTAAGGATCTGATAAGGGAAAATTGAAAATTATTAATAAAATTGCTACCCCTGCCGTTTTCTTGTTGGAAGTGTTCGCCATATAGGATATCCGGTATGATCTGGAGGGAAAATAAAAGGTACCAGATTAGTCAAAATGGGTTTCTTGTAGAAAAATTACATCTGCTGCAAGACGATTAAACTCCCTGAGGGCTAATTTTTTTGGTATTAGAATTTAAGCCCTTAACATTAGGGGACAGTATCCTAGTCTTCATAATTAAAGATGGAGGATAGGAGTGTAGCCATGTACCTCAAAGACAAATGGACCACAAACATTAGGAAAGCTGATACCATTAAAAGGACATAAGGCTGAGGTTGGGTCTGCCATCTGAACCTAAAGGCCCTCAAATGGCTTAATTGTGCAAAATGAAAAGGGTGGGATCTTCTAGGTAGTGCAAACTCAAAAATAACTGGAAGGAAGAGAAAAAAATTAAAAAACAGTAACAACAAAAAAAACCCATAAGTGACTAAACGTCACCCATCAGTCTCCTACACATTTAGAGTTTTTTAAACCTAAATTCCAGAATTTGTACTTTTGTTGCAACATTTGAAAATCTCTTGGATGTAGTTTATTAAAGCTCCCTAAGGCTGGAGAGGATACACTTTCATCACATTCACCAGCTTCCTGTACCAGATCCATTCCATGTTTGCTGGATCACCCAGGTTCACTGATCAAAGTCTGTCCTTTCCATTCTTGGAGAGCTTTGATAAATCAGACACAGTGCCCCTGATTCATCAATAAAATCCGCGCTCGCTGGAAGCGCGAAAGTACGCGCGGCCATCGATCGCGGATTACCGCGGTCCGGACTCGAGTGTGCGCGTACACTCGCCTCACTGCCAGC
>NC_092861.1:43871955-43932480 GCF_032062135.1 Pyxicephalus adspersus | reverse complement strand
TAAAGCTGCCGGAGATGCGCGGCCCTGGCCGCGATCTTTTTCAGTTGCTGAATAGCGCGATCGCGTACGATTTCGGATCGCGAATACGAATGCGCGACCGATAATCCGATTCTGCTTGATGAATCAGGGGCAGTGTCTCTGTCTGCCTCCACAAATAGGTCCAAATTTATCAATTCTTCTATGTTGTTTTTTTGCAAATCTACTTGTTTGCAGTGGGATGATGATAAATGATTAGTTTAGTTGGAAATTGTAGTCAAGTAACTTGCATTATAGGCATAAATAATTTCCCAATCATCTTCGTCACTTTGGGTTTCTTAGCTCTACACATTGAGATTACAATAGATTACTCAATATACCCACATTAGTAATGAGAATATGTTGTGTCATTAATGGAGGCGTAGTATATTACTGATAATGATACTGGAACCTATGGGTTTCAGTTATCAGAAGTGTTTCTGTTTATAACAAGTAAATGTGTTTTTCTTCCATGAGCTAACCTGTGCAGAAAGAATAAAAGAGGGAACATGGTTGCAATATTCAGCATACATTTTCCCTTTGCTGATTGATAAGATGAAAAATTCAAATCTAAAAGAGATGGCAATATAGATGGCTGATAAAAATGTATACATCAAATTTCCTATGCTAAACATTAGGATCACACATATGGGTGGAGATTGATGGGGCAATCACCTAATAGGTAATCTGGAGATTCAGATTTTCTTAACATATATAGGTCTAAGAAAGCCTTAGAAAGAAAGAACCACAGCTCTTTTGAACCGGGTCCTCCCCTCCTCCTGTGTTATTGTTTGTAAATGTCCATCACTTGCAACTTCTATTTAATGTACAGCGCTGTGAAAAATGTTGGTGCTATATAAATCCTGTTTATTAATATAATAATAGCAATAATCACCAGTCATGAATGACCTGATGCAAGTATCTAAATATTCCGTCTAGTTTATATAACTAGTATAACATGCAGATTTATCTGTTATTTTACATTTTTTATATGTCAGTGTATTTAGCTGTCTTAAATTGTCTGAGTCTGATTTTGGAGAGGAAGGGGTCATCTATAGTCAGACATAAAAACCCTGTAGGTGTGTACTTTCTCCTTTTAATTACCACAGGGACTCCTACATACTCCCAAATGCTGGGTGCTAGTTGAGCTGATTTAATAAGGGTGTAGAGAATGTTCACCTTCAATGTTCACCTAGCATAATAATAAGGCAAAGCTGTAATGACTCTGAATACCCAATCATGTATAAGGGGGAAAAAACAGCACATGTACATGCTTGTATATGGTAAGAAGATTGAATCCAACACTTCACTTTATGTACTAGCAAACATTGCTGTGAATTCTTCACTCTTATATTATATCAATCATATTGTGCAAAATAAGAAATTTAATAGCAAAATGTCAGACTTCAGGTGACCTCTGTCTCCAATCAGAAAAGCCAGACCCAATATATGTAAGGTAAAAATTAAGACTTTTATCTTTTTAAAGAACATTCATAAAAAATCAAAGTAGGAGTGAATATTCAGATTCTTGTATGAACCTAGTAATAGCTGTCTTCCTTTAACATTTCTTAAAATTCTGAAAAGGCCTCTAAACTGATAAGAAAATGTGATGACGCAGAACACAACGCGAAGACATCATATGTGCCCTGAATGGTGTTTGCCGGGGGGCCCAGGATCCAATGTGTGCATGTATTTCGTACTACATGTATTTTGAATCTGGTAACAGTGTTTTAACATGAAGGCACAGGCTACTTTCTGAATATCAATGTTTGCAAAAGGTTTGCATATTAATCTAAAGCACTAGGAAGAAATGACTTGATTGTAAGCTCTTTCGTGCAGGGTCCTCTCCTCCTCTTGTGTCATTTTTTCTATGTGTCTGTCATTTGTACCCGCTATTTATTTGTACAGTGCTGTGCAATAAGTTGGCGCTTTATAAATACAATCTAATTAATAAAATAATAATGATTTTTATATATTTCCTTTTCAGGTATAAGGTTCCTTTCATCCAAGTCCAATGAAATGTGAAAATTGCAGTCCAATAGCTGGAAATCCAATTTCTTATCTTTGTTTGAGGCTTGTGTGAACACAAGAGGAGCTCCATAGACTGAGAGGCTTGCAGTCAAGGAAGGAGTTAATGGTAGACATGCTTCCATGCCATGTACAGTGTCAAGTCTGAACAGGCAGCAGGAAACATTCTTGCTGAGTGTACCCTGGATGTAATAATACAGCTACATTTGTTATATCACTGCAGTCTCCCACCTCTTCATGCCTTATACTTCTAATAAAAACACCAATGAAAGAATTCATTGTGACACTGGAAAACACTGGTTTCTTATGAAAACAGTAGCCTGCCATTATCTCACCAGGACTGTCCAAGTCAACCTGGTGAGACAAGGCAGAACTAGATGAGGACAAATTGTTCTTACACAGCGTAACATGAGGCTTGTAATGGGGAAGTTTAAACCTTCATTAAAACCACATTTGCTTCTTCTTTTTAAAAAATTCACACTGGGTGATTTTATCTTCCACAGCTTGAATAAAATGGACATGTTTAAAGCTGAACTTCAGGTTGGTATTAGAAGCACAAATCAATGCAGCTCTGCATTATCATTAAATGTATTTTTGTAATGCAAGAACCTGAGTTGACATGTTGTTAGCCATTGTAATCCTCTTGTACAGCTGAGCTCAGACTGGGATAGGTAGAAGCAGAACTTTGAGCCAATGATTTGCAATGTAGCACAAGGAGCAGAGAGATGAGCCTTATCAATCTGCTGCTTCTCCTGTTGTCTCATCTGCTGTGCATGAAACAAGAAATGTAAGTGTTATTTAAGTGCAGCAGAGAAAAATAGGGCCTTCTACCTGCTGGACAAGCCATATTATGTGGCAGAGCTGTGTAAATCCCAAGATAGGTTGGTGGAAGAAAATGACCCTTGGCAGGTAAAAATAGATCTCAGATCAGTGTGGAATCTGCATGTTTTACTGTTTACTAGAGTTCAGCTTTTATCAACTGCTATAAAAAGCTGAGTTGACATTCTCAGAAAGTCTGTTTGTTGGGAACAAGGAATTCAGATAAAATGGAAATTTAGTTGATCCAGATGTAACATTAATATGACAGTTACAATCAGGGGACAAGTAAATCTGCTATATAACAGTCAAGGGCATAAAGTTCCCATACATTGACAGTCAGGACTTGTCCTTTTTGTTGCTGGATTGATTTTAGCACCATGGAATGTTTAATTTCCTGAAATTCTGATTCTTTATTGCAATGTGATTACCAGAATATTCTCTGTATTCATTGTATTGTATTGTACTTAATTGTAACTTTATGTTTTACTAATTATTTCATCATTATGCAGGCCTTTGTGATCTTGTATGGCTTTCAGCCTTGGATAAAGACATAATTACAAATCATGGTTACATTTTTTTATTATGGATCAATATATTGTATACCTGTATAGATTCCTGTAACAGATGTTTTCTCAAACTAAGGTTTATTCACAAGGTAAAATGTATGACTAACCATGATACCTTGCATGGTGTTGCAGAAGGAATGAATTTGCTTGAATGGACATTACAGGTCAATGTGCTGCAACAAAGTATAACAGTAAGGACTGGTGGTTTTATACATTTCATTATGCAGAATGGATGGAAATAATAACCAAACTCAAGCCAAGGAGATAATAAAATGTTAAGCACACATTTTCTTGGGGGTAGGGACTGGCTTTCTATTACTTTCTAGAAGTACCATTAAATCTAGAAGTACACAGCTCATCCCTAACCTGCCTGCCTGTATGTTTTGTAGGTACACACTGCTATCAATATGGAATTTTAACATACATAGGCCTTCCAGAAAGAACATTTACACAAAGTGTAAAGCTGGAATTTTTCAGCCATATTTTGGCAGACACTATTTTCAGTTCAATATTATCTGGCACCATCACAAGTATATTCTTTTAACTAATGCTGTTGGTTGGTCATTCACAAGTTTGTCAGGTTCTCCATGATGTCTATAGGTAGCTTTTAGCCAAGCATGTCAGCCATTTAATCCCTCAAAGTTCCTGCCTGGTGCAGACACCAGAAGATAGCAGTGTAGGTGGAAAAAAAAGTCACCTTTACTGATAGCCAAAGAAATCACTGGAAATTAACAAACTGTTCATTGCCCAAGGAACCCTTAGTAACCTCTGGAGCTGTGGTCCCCAATCTTTTGGACCTCATTGACCACCAAATCCAAGGAACCGGGACTGCGAATTGGCGGGGAGCGGTGTGTCACTCAAAGGGGAATAAACCTCCCCCAGAGTGATGTCATGATGCCGGAACCCACCCACTCTCCCATCCCCATCCCATTGCTACACATCTTGGGGGTACAGGAGCACGGGGGTGTGGATGCAACAAAAGTTATGTCCACAGCCCTGCGCTACTGTCCCCCTTAGGATGTTTAGCAAGCAGGTCTGAGCAGGGAGAGTGGGCGGGTTGTGTCCATACAAGGGACAGAGCTGCGGACCACCAAAATTTTCTTGCCGACCACCAGTTGGCAACCGCTGCTCTGGAGGGCCCCCAGGGTTCCATTGAACCCTAGTTGAAAAATACTAGTATAGATCATAGAACTTTTTTCAAAAGAGCTTACATTATGCTAGACATAATGCAATAAGTCTGTTTGCATATCACATCATCTAGTATTGAAAGAACAAAATTTGCATTATTCAAAATTAGTGTGCTTTCCTAATGAAAAGCAGAGTAAGGGCGAGCAACCATGGGTTGTATTCAGCAGTGAATATTATTCTGTACACTTCATTTTTGTAGATATAAAGTGTAAAATGTTATATAATATTAATAGTACATTTAAGAAGACACTGTCACTGTGTTAGGCGATAGTTTATCCTGCTAGCAAATTATAGTTTCTAATCCGGACTCTTTCACCTCCATGCTTTCGGTCACCTTGGTGTTGCACTAACAAAGGTGAGGATTCCATGTATGGAGAGTACTTGAGCATGTGTAGCCAATCATCAGGCCTGAACACCTTTGTGTGGGAAGGAGCATGATGTCATCCACCCAGTAAATTCTGAAATCCGACATTGGAGGTTATCCTTGGTGGACTCCTAATGAAGAAGTATGGATAGGTCACTGTGTTCATGAGTAGGCTGTTAGAAACCTTTTCACATGTCTAAGTTTTTTTAAGTCCTTTATTTTTTTCCTAAGTTTATGTTTTTCTTAGGTTGCTATTTGTGTTTGTAGCACCAAAAAACGTTTTGTAAAAGAAAAACAATTTTAGTCTCTGAGCAAATCATAAATAAAAAATTGAAGTAAACCCTAATTATTACCTCGTCCTCATATTTTTAAATGGCTTTTATTTTATATGTAATTATTTTAAATGTGTGTCCATTTTTAAGCACCAAATTAAAAAGCTGGCGTAAGGGGACGAGGGACGTTTTGTCTTGGGATTAGAGGACCGTGTCCCAGCTCTCCACTGCAGAGCTTTCCTATTTTTTGTGGAGCGTAGTTTATCTGGGTGGAACACAATTCAGTTCAGATGTCTTTCTGTGATGAACAATGCAGTACTCAGAGCAGCTGCAATGGTGTTGAAACATGAATACAAATGAACACAATTCGTTCCACTCACTTCCCTAAAACATTCCTATAGATGAGGCACTCTCCAGTCAGGGATGCTGCCTTGGCATTATACAAGCCACACCAATGAAGGCTCAGGAGAACATGTGACTCACGGATCAGAACGCCTTGTACCGAGACACACTTGTGAAACTGGATTGCAGAAGGCAGTAATAAAGATCCCTGGAGTGAGTTCATACTGGAAGGAAGCACAGCTTGGTGCACCTGAAACCAGCCCAGAGTGTCAGTTCATGTTGTGCTTTCCTTCCCAGACCTGAGCAGAACCGTTTAATCAAGTAAATAGAAAAGCCTTTGTAATATTGTGTTTTCTATCTGTGCCAGACAAAGGTTTACTTTCCAATGCCAGGTTTTAGAGTGGCATACATGTGATGTTCCTTGGCAGGCCACATATTTTGGAGGCAGTTACCCATCTCACAAGGAAGCTGAGCAGGTGGATTCAGTACTCTGGGATGTCTATGCAGTGGAAGGCTTTTCAGATTAGCATGTAGCCAGGACCACCAACATGTTGGTAACATAGGTTAATACAAAGCCCAGCTATTTTCATTTTACCCCTCCATATACAGAAGTATCTTGTAAATGACAGCTGGTAGTTATGGTTTTTAAAAGCATGAGGTATGTGCAAATCCTTTAAAAGGTTAAAAATAACTAATTAGGGCATATCTCTATTTCGGCTTATTAAAGGTTTACAATGAAACAATTTTGCCGGCTCTTAAAATGAACCTGTTCTGAAAAATAATGTAAGCTGCCATTACTGACTTTTAAGAATGGGACAACACCTTCTACATTCATTAATCCAAAACATGAATAGAGCTAAGGAAATCTGACACTATTCTGGGTCTGTGGGTGAAAAGTACAAAATCCAGACACGGCCAGGCAACTATCATTTTCAAAAGCACAGCTCTGCAAGCCTCTGTACTCACGTCATGACAGTTGTAGGTTTTTTTTTTACGTTTTTTTACGGATTCTGTCTTTGCTTTGATCACATGAATAAGCTAACAGTTTAATACTAAGCAGGCAACACCTACATATTCATTGTAGCCTGGGAGTTGACCTCAGACTCTCTGAAGACTTCTAGATGACAAAGTAAAAATTAGAAACTGCGTTAGGCTGGTTTCTTTAAATGTAACAAGTAATCTGGCAATCAGACACACCGATGTGAGTGTGTACTTTATCAAACTGATAATTTGGTAATATACAAAAAAAATCCAAGGATGGAATGGAAAAGAAAGTAAAAGCCCAATCTTCACACTTGCAGTAGTCATATTGAGGAGTCCCACTCTCCTGCTGGATTCATATCCCATATATTAAGGAAAAAACATTGGTATGACCATGGGGACCATGCTCTAAACTAGTAAGAGGTGTAAGGGGACAAAGGACAGAAAAGAGCAGTCAGGTAAGTGACCGAGCTGGAGAAGATACAAGACCAAGAAGCCCACACCATCTGGTTTCTCATCTTTGGGGGTACTAACCCTTAAACCTTAGCTTTAGGCATTGCTATCAGGATTCTTTAAAACATCTTCAAAAACAAAGTTTTATTTCAACAGGTGAATATTTACTGACATAAATAAAGGTTTTATTAACAAAAAGGCACACAAACTGTTAACAAAGAAAAACTATTTACAATATGCACATAAATTATGAACAAGTGCACCGTTGGTCTTTAACAAAGAGCTTGGAAGTTTCTGGTTTTCCTCCTTTCCTGTTTCTGAATGAAAGGCTTCTAGAGCTCAGGTCAGCAGCATTTGCAGTTTAAATTGAAACAGTGTTACTAACTTCTTCATACTGGATAATAAAATATGGGTAGCTCTGATCATCATTAAATATAACAAAGATCTGAGGCTCAAAGAAATTGTCCACACAAGAGTCATACAGGTCACTGGTAATGTCCCCAGGGTTTAGTGGTGGAGGCCTCCGCATGGTGTGATTTCCCACCACGTATCTTCCTGTTAATACTTTTGCTAAGAACATGTAGTGAACTCCTTTCGGTGACCGCTTGGAGAAATTGTGGGAATAACTTGCCTTCCTGGCAAAGTAACTGCCCTGTCCAAACATGGTGGCGTGTTTCCCACAGACTCGGGGGTCAAAGTTATGTTTGCAGATCCCATCAACGACATCCTGGGAAGTTCCGTGAAACAGATGTCTCTCATTCATAATCTTGTCCAGTCCAGTCATCTTCCTAGTCATGAATTCTTTTTTCCTAAAATGATGGAAGACAGAAAAGGTAAATATAAAGCTAGCAACAGCAAATAAACATTTATTTACACAACAACACATTAATGTGAGCTGGAACAGCCTCTTTCTAGAACACTCTGTCTAGGAGTCAGTCCAGCAATGGGGACACCTGTTACTTTGGGGAGATTTCTTCTTGTTTTTGACAGATTCTCTTGTAAAAATAATAATAATAAAAAGAAATACACTTTCTGTATTTACAGGTCTCTGTCTAGTAGGGAGAAGCATCTGATCTCTCCTTTGGATGTTGTGATCCAGCCTATTGCCAGGTTTCAACACTGTCTATTGTAAACTCACATTTGTAAATTTATGAAAGCACAAATATTTTAGTAAAGTACTGAATGGAATCTTTCATTAAATAGAATTAGTATGTGATAAGGGTAGGCAGGCTTTCTAAAGAATAAAATGATTGTTAGAGGAGTGATTCATTGTTAAAGTAAAACGTTATTGTGCAGTTTAATACTTAGACTTTTACTGATCTAGCTGTAAATGTAACATTCTCTCTGTTATGCTATAAAAATTACCTTTTATATTTTTCCCACAGGAAGAGATTCTGAACTCGCATTATCTTTAAAATGCGGAATTTGGTCTCGGGCACTGTTTTGTGGAAGAGGGTGTAAACTGTTCGGTAACTTTTGTCTTCCTTTGGCATAGGCACTTGGATAAACTCCTGAGATGAGTCCATTGGGATCCAGGTTTCAGGATAAAAGTTTGGTGTTGTTACAGCAACGGGTGATAAAGCCTGCGCCGGTTCTGCCCCTGGGGATTGTGCTGGAGTGACTCCGCTCAGTGTCCTAGGTAGAGACAAATGTATAATTAGCTTTATGTCCAGCTTTGGTGGTAGATAACAAGGACTGATCTTATCAGGATATTATTGATCAAGAATAACATTGAAAGAAAAATGCATAATGAATGTCTAGCATATGTCACATCAGTACAGGAGAGGCACAGTCTTGTATAATTGTGCAAGACTGAATAGAAGGATGGAGCTCAGCTTTAACTATTGAGAACTAATAACTGCATAACAGATGATTGTAAGTTTTCTCGTATTGTCCAGAAATCACTTAGCAGTTGCTAACTTTATGCATCATAAAAAATCAACATAATAGGATCTCTTATTCTAGAAATTGTGCTCATTATAAATGAATGAACTAACCAGTTTGAAGTATAAAACTGGAGTGTTAAACTTTGGCCTCATATCAAACAAATAACAATGATATCATGCAGAAATGTAAAATCAACACTGGTAGTAAACGCAATGGTATTGCAGACTATTCTGTATGAAAGGAATCATTTAGCAGGGAATTGATTTCAAGCTGAGCCTGCATTTTACAGCATAATTGCAAAAGTACTAACAGCATCAACTGGGCATTGAGATTTATGCAGAGTTCCAGCACCATAAAGCAAAACTATGAAGTATTGTATCCATGCAAACTACTTCTCAGCATGCATTTTAATGTAGTCCATTCATTACTTTTATATGCTGAAAGCCTTTATTCATACCATGCTCAGGCAATGTAGCCAGTCCGTCGGCAAGACCAATTATGTGTACCTTACAGTTATATTTAAGGCTGTAGAAAGCATTGTAAAGAAAGGTTATTCTACTGGTACTAAGGGTTGAAGGGGAGCGAGGTTTGTGGAAGCAAATTCATATTATAAAATCTCTGTAGTATTTGGATGCATGAAATACAGCACGTTACATTAAAATTAAAGTCAGTCTACCTATTGTGGAAGTGACAGTAAAATTCCTAAAATTAGAGAGCTTCCATGAAAAAAAAAGCCACCTGTGACTTGAAATAGTCACAGATTCCACGCTAAGGTCGGATAGGCACAGTGGCTATCTGACATCCTCATATAATTCCATGACCGTACAAATGTGTTTGTGTGCCAGAGGGAAAGATCTTTGTGAAGTGGAACTGTTAGTTTTTAACTATCCCCCCATACAAAAAGGGGGGCAGAACACTAAAGAACTTGAAGCAACATCTAGAAGACAGTAGGAGCTTTTCAAATACGCATTTAAACCAACTATCCAATTCAATGGAATGTCAAGTCGTGTTATGCCACAAAAAGCCAAAAGGTTTGAAAAACCTGGCATGTTGGAGATAAAAGGAGCAGTTCAATGTGGTTTCCATCAATCCTCCTTTTCTAAATAAGTTCCTAATGCTTAGTAGAAAGCTTGCCAAGTACGGCGCATACAAAATTTTCACTCACAAAAATTTTTTGTGAATCAAGACATGACAGCAACGTGAGGAAACTATCCACTGTACCTATCTATTTTTTGTTGTTAAATTCTGCACGTAAAATCTCTACAAATGAATACAAACTGCAAAACCAACTGAATGCCTATGTGTATAATCATAAAATGTGAAGGCCTGTTATAAATGAATAACCCTACAAGCTGAACCCTAAAGAATAAAGCAATAAGGGTTAGTTCTCATCTGCTCATGCTAGGCAGATGAGTTGTCAGAACAAACAAATCACACTGTGACACGAAGTATCATAAACAGAAGTAAAACATTTAGCTGTATACCTCGGAGGTTTCCACCTGTCCTTGTATAACTATAACACAAACATCTCTACAGAACTGGAACAACCACTAGAACCTTGTGTACAAAAACGTGCTAACACAACAATATCTGGGTAAGCAGACACTTTCTGTGCTAACAATACATTGGGCTCCATTTCCCTGAAGGTGAATGGGATTCAGCCGTTAACCCTGTAAATAGAACTTCATTGGTTCCTATGTGGAAATACCACACCAATACATCTAGTCCATTGGGTTCACTTGTTCTCTCTTCTGTTCAATGCTCCTCTCACAATCCCTTTCCTTTAACAATATATATTCTGAGTTCTTTTCTGAAAGCACAGGTCAAAGCTCAAAGTCAATTAATCATTGGCACAGGTAAATGGTTTAGCTGTATTTTTTCTTAACCATGTTGGCTTGCTTAGGGCTCTCATAGAACATTTCTTTTTTATTTTTCTCTTCATTCTCAACGTTTTGTGCAAAAAGAGGAATAGAAATAAAGGACATGCGGCTCTTGCACATAAGCCAGTATAGTATATTTAAAGAAACTAGGCTTTTATTTTTTTTTTTAGCCTGGGCGTATTTACCAGATGAACGATGAGGTTAAAACTATAGCCCACAAAAAAAAAAACAAAAAAAAAACAATTGTGTTCCTTAAAAATACATTAAAATAATAAAAAAAAAACACATAAAAAATACTTTTTTTAAAGCCTTCCAATTATGCCAGCCCCCAAGCCTTTGTCCAAGAGCATGACAACAAAGTGATTCCCAGTAGTTTTGTCACCACCAGCTGCTGCACTGGGCTACATTGCAATGAAAGCTGTACTATACAGCTATTAACCCCAACCCCTCATGTAGCAATGTAATCCAACAGAATGCCCTGCTTCCGGAGAAAGTGATGCCATCTACTCTGGCAAATTGAAGACTACAGAGGCACAGAGGAGGATTTTTTTTACCATTGAAGTAAAAGTTATTTAAAGCAAAACACACTTTGCTATTCCAGGGGAAAGAGATGTGGAAAATGTAAAAAAAATGTTCTATGCAGAAATAACTTTCAGGTGGCCTTGATACCAGTTCAAGGAGCCATAAAAATCTTCTAATAAACTGTTAATCCTGAGTTATACATAGAAGGGTCTTTTACCTTCACAACTGATCTTTGTAATTGGGGTAATCAAGCCTAAACACGCCAGACTATGGAATACACCTCAGAGTACTAAAAATAGCAGACAAAACATTACGCATTTTGTGTCTTTTATTCACCTCCTACGTGCAGCATGCTTCAAAGTACATGGCGAATGTGTGCATTCTATGATAACATGCTTAACTGCTTCCAGAGCCTCCTTCTGTAATGTGCAGCATGTAAACTCTGCTAGACTGTGCATGTCAAGCCTCCGGGCATACTAACAGCTTCCTACTTTATGCTAGGAGGACAGCGTGTTCCTAAATACTGGGCTTTGCAATCCTGCCTTAAGCTGTGCATGAGATGCCACAAACAGCTTTTCTACAACTTCAAATCAAAACAGATTAAGCTGCAGCACCTCATATAATGTGGCTCACGCAAGCCAACACTGCTGTGGGACATGATGAATCTGCAATGTCCTGACAAAGGGCACTTTTTGTTCACAGTGCACAATGTTACCGGCGATATTTACCAGTGTGGTTCAGATTAGGGATTCCTTACCGGAATGCACCCCCTCCTTTCTTTAGAACAGAAACTGCATATCTGTCTTGTACTTTGCTGAGAGCATTGGATGATGGTATGATAATGATGGTATGCATTACCACACATACTTTTTTGGGAGAGGACACAAGAAATGTGCGTGCGTTCAGAGTTCAATGAATCATCTCATCACTACTAAGATTTTACTCCTCAAACCTCAGAGAGCCTCATGATCAAAAGGTTAAAGAAAAACTCTTCCTACCTCTCAGAGCAAAACCATTCTGCTTTTTACCTTTCTGTGTGCAAGACTGACAACAAGAACACTTCTTTCTTAAAACCCTTTTGATCATGAAACCTACAGAACAATGTGTTTTTTTATCTCCCAGGCACCTACATTTTTTTAACCTTTAGAATGAATAGTTTTTCCTTAGCATCATCACTGTTACATGAAATAATTACTGACGGATTATAAAATGCAGCACATAATATTGAACTGACTGACAGCACGTGTAACCATCTGCATCGCATTGTCACTAGGGACTGCTATAAATAAAATTAAACCTATATCTGTCACATATAAAAAATCTCATGCAGCACAATTTCAATAGGTAAATGTTTACAATAAAGGACACTTATATGGACACTTATATTTCCAACAGTCAATGATTTTTACATAATATTATGGCCAATGATGTTTGTAAAAGATCCATCCACAAAAAGATCTTAGTTCCTTTTTGTGTTTTACATACAAACATGAAGCAACAAGTGTGTATATGTTTTGAAATTGCTATAACCTAATTTACAACTAGAGAATGTAAGGTAAAGGTAATGGAAAAAAGAACCTAAATAAACTAACAAGCCTTCAGTTAAAGCGATGTGAACCGTACTTAAAACAGAAGTTTTTTAACAGAAGTTAAAAAAACAGAAGTAAAACAGAACAAGAAGGCACCACTGGCGGTGAGACAAGATACCAATGGAAGTTATAAAGGCAGATAATGTACCATCGCCTTTAGGACATGCAGATAATACTGGCAGTAAAAAAGACACACACAGTACCTCCTGTTTTAGGAAGTCACTAATGTCTTTACCATAGGCTCAGAGATCAAGTGGAGCGTAATCTACTACCAAAAATATCCAATACAAACATCAGACATATCTCCAGCCTGCAGCCAGTGGTGTCCAAGGAGTAGCTCAACAATTGTCCAATTTTGTCAAAATCACTGGAACCATGAGACAGAAGTCTATAAATGCCTTCAAACTGTTGATTAATCGCAGCACCAATTAAGAATAGAAAGATTCCCTTATATTCTGATTATGACTGAAACACATACAATGTTCACTATTCAAAAGTAAACCTAATGACAAGGCCAGTGTCTGCATAATGTAATGGGAGTTCAGTATTTAGAAGGAACACATTATTGGAATTTGGATACTTACTGTAGATGTGGCAGTAACATCACAGAGGATCGAAAGTGGGGACGTCTTTTGATCTCTTTTCTGAAGCAAGCATTCTGTTGAAAGCCATCTTTGATGTTCAGTATATATTGGTTGTGCCACGTAACAAATCGAACCTCTTTCAGACCACGGCAATTGGCTTCTTCTATCAATTTCACCACAGGCTGTTTGACAAAACAAAAAGTTCTCTAATTTCTTGTCATAAATGCTTTACTTTTAATGAAGAAAATTTTGTAATTAATGTTTTATTTTTAATACAATTAATTATTTAAAAGAGCTTTAGGTTAGTTTATATATTGTTTTTCCATCCAGATTTGATGGTTAGTTGCACAAATTTTATTAAAAAGTTTTTTGCAACCAGTTTGATTGCAGAGTTAAATCTATCAAGACTCCAATGCTGAAAGCCTAAGTATGGAGATATGGGAGTTTGGAACCACATACTGATTTAGGGAGGGTTGATAAAATTATTTGTACAACATCATGTTTTACTCCTGAGCATTTGAAAGTTTGTAAATGATCTAAATGTATCTAAAACCAATTTTGTTAAGACAAGTCACTAATTGAACCACTAAGTAAAGAACCAACTTACCTCTGAGTACTCCCTCCATCCAAAGTGATCTCTGCAAAAGTATTTCCATACTGTATGGTAATTAGAACCAAGACCAGAGGTAGAAGGGGTGGACAGTCGTCGGATTTGGTCAAATTCAGGAGAATCATAAATAGCCATACAGTCCAAATTCACTAGGAAATCATGTCCCCTAAGAAAAAACACAAACAAAAAATGTGTCATTAACTTAATGTCTTCCAATCATTCAAAGACAAATCTGACATCAGTTTTAATATAGCTTTAAATAAACACACTGCTGCTTCTGCTTTGTTGTAACCAACATAAACCAGTAGTTTGAACCTTGACTAAAAGTTAGCAATGATACCAGTAAGGAGGGCTGGGAAACTGATAAACGGTGAAATTGTTGTGATGTATAGGTCAGAGGATAGAATATGAAACACTTTCCTGGAATCATAAGTGATAGTGCTTTGCTAAAGCTTTGTCTGTACAGACATCTTAGGTAACCAGCTCTACCAAATATTAGGAGTTAGAAGGGTTCCTTCATTGTGATGCCTATGTATATAGAACCTTTAATAAATTATTAATCTGGCACTTGCCAACTAATGTCAATGCAGATCTACTGTGACACATGCTAGAGTCATCATCCTTTTGCCATATTCCAGTTAATCAAATATCCATTTCATTTGGTATTTCAATAATAAAAAAAGTAGTTCAATTTAAGACAAGTTGTGAACAGTAAAATGGAACTGCTCACCAGGGTAAACCATCGGGTGTCTGATGTCACATAAAAAGCCCACAATTAGTGACCAGGGTCTATACATTTACTTTGGCACAATTTTTAACAATTATTCTTAGTTACCACCTGCAGAAACTGAAGAATTTTTAAGTCCCACTAGTTCCCCCTAACAATTTATAAACACAACAGAATATTTGTGTTTCAAAACATTTGCAAAACTTTCATAATGTTCCATAACAAGGAGTGGGTTTCTAGGTTTCATGCATGATTTGTTTCGCAAGCCTTGCCGAGAATTAAAACGAAGGAATTAATGATTTAAATGGATCATCTGTTCTACAGCTGTAAGCAGAAACGTGAACGAAAAACGAAACTGGGCAGCATTCCTGAACACAAATCTCTTTTGAGAACTGAAAGTGCTGTGCACTAATGCTACATGTTTGACACACACAGCCCGAGTTATTAACCTTCAGATGTATTACTATGGCAACCCATAGCCCTAATCACTTATTATTAGCAAAATCAGGATAGCAGCAATACATCCCACTGACACCTCCTGGAGATAAACACATGCTGACAGTTACATGGAATGGTAGACATTCCTTATACATTTACATCCTGATTGTGCTTGCAATTGAAATTACAAATGGCATATAAATTGGTATTTTGCAATCTATCACAAATATCTGATTATTATCCACTTGTTCAAGCACTAAAACAAAAAATTTCTCTGACTATTTATTTGCATTTGACTTTCTATCTGAATATGGATCAATAGAAAAGTACTTTTTTATGACTTTGTCTACTTGATCGAAAATAGCCCATAGCTTATGTGTAGTATAAAGTACCCACAAAGCCTTGAGTTGCATCAAGCCCCATTTCACAACACATATGGGCATTTATACTAGCACACGAACAAGAGTGTGTGAAGGCTGTGCCCACTGAATACAGCTGCAGCACCCACTCAATGGAGATGATTTGCTAGAACATAGGAATGTTCACTTTAAAAATGAATGCTCACTTTGTAAAGAAGTGTTTTTTTGTTTATTTCCTGTGCACTGATTTGGGTTCTCAGAGTTAACACATTTTTACCCTTTTTGATGAAGCAAACTATTTCTTTAGTAACTCATTCTCAAACTGTGTGTGCACATTAGACTGCATTCTTTATAAGTGTACACGGCAAGGTTCATTCACTAAAGGAATAGAGGAATGGAATAGATCAGGGGTGCCCACACTTTTTTGATTTGCAAGCTACTTTTAAAATGACCAAGTCAAAGTGATCTACCAACAATAAAAATTTGGACTTAATAACTCCTGTGCGCGGTAGAGTTTATTTTGAAAGCAGGGCTCCGGGATTTACTCTGGTACTACCGGTAGATTGCGATCCACCTGTTAAGCACCCCTGGAATGGAGAATAATTACCTAGCTTAGTAAGGATCACATGCAGCCATGACCCTGCCAACCTCATATTAAATACTTTTTATTCCGGTAATCCCCTTAAACAGAATCTTGTTTAAGATCTTTTGCATAACTGGTTTATATTATTATGTAATGTAGGAATGGAGGCATTGCATGATTTGGATTTCTAGCATATTATTTTCATACTAAAAAGTTTCCAAACAAAGTTTACCATCTATATCTAATATTATTTCCATTGTTGGTTAGGTAGGCACATTTTCTGCACATTATAGATAACAGAACTATTGTAATCCATGATCATAATCTAAAACTGATAATGATCAAAGGGGGCCTCCTTCTCATCAGTCCTCCACCAGATAGAAAAAAATTGTCAGCTGGATTTTTGGCTAAAAACTGTTAACAAATTTAAAAGTAACATCACTGGTATCCACTGGATACATGTGCAAGTATCCACTGGGATTATGCAAAAAAAAGGCCTTAATGCATTCTTATTCCCTTTCATTGCTCAATACAGTTACAAGGTTTCCCAGTGGGGGTAGACCGGTATGCAAACTAAAGTATGTACACACAAAGAAGTAATCTTTCCTGGTTGTTTCCAGTGATAGCAGAACAAACAATGCTGCACACACAGCGCCATTCTGTTCTATGGAGAGGGGAGGGAGCATGATGAATGGTAGGCACCCCACTGTGCCCTCCTTCATAGAAAAGTATAGCAGTCGTCCCTGGTCAGCTGTTTATTTATTCACCAGGACACATCAATAAAAATATGTTTGGAGACTGCCGTACATGCTAGTATTTCACTCATTTGTATTGGGTGATCATTATCTAGGTCCAATTTTATTCAGCAGTACACTTGATCTAGAGTGATTGTGACAGATCATTATATGAAAAAATGGGGAATCATTAATAAGATCAATGGCAACAAATAAGCCACGAATGGATAAGCATACAGGCCAATGTGTTTACTTTCTAATGTTTGACACAAAACTTTTATAAATTGGTAATATTATTTACCTGTAGCAGCTATCCAGATCTGAACCACCACCTCAAAGTAAACACTGTAAGTTAACAAATAGCTCTTGTATCCCTAATACATGTGAAATAAAATAACTAAGGTAAGACTGGATCTGGGACACCAGAGTGTCTGGGAGTTAGAGCAGGGAGTTCCTTGACATAATTTATATAAAGTTAATTTACATAAAGACAGCAAAATTTGTACGTGGCAGAGGATCTATTCTGTGTGCACGCTGGGAAAAAATTCCTGTAACTGAGCGTAACTGCTCAGACTACGGCTATCTAAACATGTGCATAGCACGACTATAAATAATAATTTGCATGAGAAAGGCAGAGGCTGCAACAGTTTCTCTCACGCTATCCTGCTAAAGCCAACCATTTTGCAATACACAGTCGGCTCAAAATAGGTATCATTAACTATGACCTGGAAAAAGAGTTTACGTAAAACTGACTTGTCACTGTATTCTAAACTCCCCTTGTTTTGTGTTTATTTACATACATAAATAGATATTTTCCTCATACTGCTTTCTCCATTGAATAGCACGTTCTGGTAGCTGGCACGGCATGCTTAGGTTAGGATATCTGAAGTCCAGGCTAGTGTAAGCCAGAATGGGCAAGTTGAAGCTAGTGCTGGAGAGGTTAATTTCTTCTTTATCCAGAATTTACCATACAAAATGTTCCCAGCTGTCTGACCTTGAAATGCCCATCTTCAGCCTAAATAGTAAAACACCACACAATAGTGCAACAGCACCATATGTACTGCTACTATACATACCACCAATACATTGTAAGATTTTCACATATAATATTTGAAGCACTGCGTGCTTTTTTAGGAATATAGAAGATTTGAATGAAATTTAATTTTAGAAGTAAAAAGAACGTATAGTTCTCAAGAAATATCAGTAAACACTTTATTTAAAAAAAAAAAGTTGTGGATGATTATGTTTCCTATTGTACGGTGCAGTTATACACTGCAGTTGCAGAACAGTGTATGATTGGAAAGGTAAGCAACACAAAGGTACGCAAATATAGTTAGCTGCCAGAAAGTAATTACAATTGTCGTAATCTCAGTGACAGGAAGCTTGGGTTTTTTTTTTCCCATGGTGTGGTCAGAAAACTGTTAATGTGATTGTGATCTCAGAACAACTTCTTATGAAACACTCTGGTGACAGCTTTTTGCATAAACACCCTGTTAAAAGTACACTGGTTCTGTAATTTTCTGATTTTGCCACCTGATTTCTTCTTCTAGGCATTTTACAAATTCAAATTGAATTCCAGTACAGACTTTGTTTACTGTGGGGTGAACTCACTCTGCACCCCTCAAGGCTGCTCTTCTTTTTTATAGCCCCTGTTCTCACTGGCAATCTGCCTTATACTGTGAAAATCTAGTACCTTTTGATACAAAGAACACACGCCACACACTAAATACAAGTTGTGCCACATGGGGAATGGTGGACCATATCCAGCCTTATGTACCTACAGATATTAGGGTTACATAGGGTTTTTTGGGGCTTCAAGAGTGGATAGTAAGCTAATGAAGTGAAGTTATAAAAAGACACCTTATGGATCCCACTGTGCAGCCTTTTGGTACTTTTCTGACATTTATTCCATATTAGTGTAGTCAGAACCAAATATGGTATGTTACTTCCCCCACCTCCTAGATTGTAAGCTCTTTGGGGCAGGGTCCTCTCCTCCTGTGTCACTGTCTATTTTTGTCTGTAATTTGTAACCCCTATTACAGCGTGTAAAACCTGTTTAAGAATAATAATATATCTTCTACAACTCCATATGTTTTATGCCAATCATATCTCATCAAATGACTAAGTTTCTTTACTTTGTTGAGGTGCTAAAACTTCAAAAAGTGCTGATGGTCCAATACGTTCTGATATTATAGTGTCTAATTTAATCACAGCTAGAACTAACACCCACAATAATTTACATGCAGAGACTATAATTTCCCAGAAGGGAAGGCACAGAGGGTATGTACTATAGGATTACTGATTGACAATTATTTAATGCTGATGCACAATTTCTAAACTCCACATATGTTTCCAGGGGATGCTAGTAGGGCTCAGATACCCAATGCACATCCTGAACTCTGAAACACAGCATAGCCACAAATGTAGAATTCACAGTTTTTACATTACACATTCCAACAAACACACACCCTACTGGTAGAAGAAACAAAGACCATGCGGGTAGTGGCCATAGCACTAACCATTTAAAGAAAACTGGTGAAGCAGTGGATATGCTCCCCTGAAAATGTTAGTTGTCTGCTTGTTACCTTCTTGTTTCATGATTTTGGTCACTGACTCCAAAAACATATGCAGATAAGGACTTCTGGCTTTTCCTAACCTGTGCAGGTGTCCTCAAACAGAGATGGACTACTGTAGCCAGCACATCAGCACAGGGCTAAACGCCAGCATTTTCCGAAGCATGTCAGCAATAGAACAACCACACTTTCAATTATACATTTTATGCTGAATTTATAAAACGATGCCCACATCACCTTTCTTGTTTGTTTAACAAAAGATAATACAGATTTTTTTATTGTCATGTACTATATCTAAGCACTAATTTAATGCAAAAGAATAAAAAGATGGCATTTTGTGTTAGGTACAGGTACTGTACAGAACAAATTATGCTGTATCTAATTGAAGAAGACATTGACCTGATTAGGGGATTACTAAGGACAGCTTGTAAATGTGCTCTCTGAATGAACCTAAAATCACCAGCAAAGTGACTGTTTCTTCCTGACATTATGCGGAACTATATATTTGTTGCAATTCTGGTAAGACCTGTCAGGAAGTAAACTTTGTGTTCTCAGGATCAGATCATACTTAGAACAGCTGATATAAATTGCTGTGCTATGTGCACAAAAACAACAAGCAACTACATGTTCTTTACAGTGTGGCTGTCTCCAACATCAGATATAACACAAGGAAAGCAAATGTATACAACTGTAGGTAATTGTGTATACTAAATTACATTGTGGCATTACATCACACTCCTTGGAACCATTGTTGCTATTGATTTGTTTAGAGATTGTGCAGGTACCTGGAAAAAGTATAAACTCCTATCCAACCTTCTTGCCCCTACTAGCTGCCTCTTACCCCTCTTTCCTCCCTGTAAGCAACAGTGTGCCATTGTTGTTTCATTTCAATTGGGTGGTTAAGGTTCCATTCATGCCAGCCCATGCATTGGGCAATCTATTCATTTAAGCGGGCAACTGTCACCCACGTGACCAAAATTATGCATGCAGCATGTGTGTTATCAAAGTGCACTGGTGTCACTGGCCACAAAAATCCTAACATTTTGCTCTAATCTCGCATGTGTGTTACAGATCTTTGGCTTGCTAGGTTGCAAATCAGCCATCAGAATGATAGAATACTCATATAAACTTTTCAAAAAAAAAAAAAAATTTAACAATGTCATCTATAGTTCTACGATCTCACTTCCCTTTAAACCATCAACTTCAAAAAGCCAAACCAAAATTAACTATTTGGTGCATGAAATTTAGGTTACATGATGAAATCTCACGAATAAGCAGTATAAGTTGGTAAACTAGTCAGTTTCACTTCCTGGATTCAGTTTTTATTTCTAAACAGTTACACTCTCTAGTGCACACAGTGAAATGAGATTTAGACAGCAAGAACATCCTTTTGTTCACTGCTAAGCCGATTACTGTCATTTATCAACTTCTGTTCCCGAAACAATGGGCAGTAATAGGCGTATGTCATGTATCTTCTAAATGTTTATTCTTATATGTGGTGACACCAAAGCAGTAAAGCAATATTGGTGTCATTTGTATACTCTTAATGGGTGTGATGGACTTTCGAGGCATGTCCAAAGTAAAATAAATGGTTATTAAAAAATACTTGTGGTTATTAAATCAATTTCTGTTTGACATGCCAGTCTTAATGTCTCGGTCTGACCTGCATTTGGCTGCTTCAAGTAGGTTTGGCATTCTATTAGCATCGAAACCTGTTTGAAGCAAAATAAAAGCCTGTTGACACAGCTCCTAACATTGATAGGCCCTCTTCAAGCCATTTCTGCATCTCTAGTTATAGGGTGCTATAGTATGAGCGGATATAATTTATCCTCTGGGTATCCCAGTCAGAAGCCAAGCCTTGTATATATAGAATTTTCTATTCTTCCTGTAATGGAGCAGTTCAGAGATGTACTTCATTACACATTACCATCCTATCAAGCTGCAAGTCAAACGTGGTATCATCACACAGAAATGCACAGTGGGCGCATGCATTTGTATACCATACCCTGCAGTGTAACTGGCTTATGCAGGATTCATTATCTCAGGGGGGAAATCCAATCAAGACATTAGCAATATAGTTGAATGAGCGTAACAGGCCTTAAATGAACTGCTAAGGTTTCTCTGGGACAATCTGAAAAGCAAAGGGGACGGTATACATATACAGGCTGACTTTTAGTTTTATTCCTTCTTAATGTAAATTGTGAACAAGACAAAATGTAGGGCTGAACTTTAGGCAGATAGTATTACATTACCATTATATCCAGTTGAATATTTATTAGGAAATGTAATCAATGTATTTTACACAGAACAAGTATAAATACCTGAATCTACCTTGTAATCCCCTGCACATCACTGAGCCAATCATATCTCTTTTGCACTGCTGTCCAGTAACACTTTGGACAGGATGGAACAAAGTGTTGAGCCCCATCATTGTCCTTTGCTTTACTGCCCAGTCACAGGCTGGGTATAAGCAGTAGAGAAAAGGTAGGTCATCAACCTGGCTTTGCTGGATAGTTGGTGTCTGATGACCAGGCTAGTTGAATGTTATAGTTTATGCATTTGTAAATCAGCTATTTACTTGGAGTTTGGCTTTAAATCTGACCACTTTTTAGGCGTATTTATTAAAAACACAAAGTACAGGCCCAAGAGCAAAAAAAAAAAATAATAACGATAATCTTGTTTCATTTTTTTGACAACTTTAAACTAATAAAAGGTGAAAATGGTTGTTGTGGGTCACTGCACTGTGCACCCCTTCTTGTCTGTAGGTATTATAAATCCCTCCAGAGACGCAGTACAGAACACGCTATTCCGTACTGTGTTTTTCAGGTCATGTTGATTTGCTTTGTGTTCTGTACATCCTGGATTGCTGATAAAACTATTTCACAGAGAAACCCATTAACTAAGATTATCCTTGCAAACAAGCCTTTAACTTAACAGCAGAACAGCAAAGTCATCAGTCACAGCAACGCATACAAAACACTTCCATAAGTGTTGGAAGCCTATGTTCCAAGTTATCTTTTCAGATAAAAAGCTATGGATCAACATATAGCACTTAGTTGGAGTGGCAACCTACATAAAACGAGCCTGTTACATAAAATTGAGGTCAGCGGCAGTCCTTGCCATCTGCAGATAAAATGCTGGACACTGCAGATATGGGTTCTAAACGTATTAGAATAATCAGTTTTTAGTTTCCATTACATGACCCTCCCTCAGCGAAACCATCAGCCTCTTATCTGCAAACTTGCATGTTGAGCAATCTCTTCTGTGACATGGGAAACTGCAGCATTATGTTCTGCAAAAGTGATTGCAGCAAATGATGGATAGATGTATCAGATGTCAGGAAGACCCAGCATATTCAGTGCTGTCCCAGGACACAACCACTTTATATGACCAAAGCGCAAAACAAACCAGCTCAAACACTAACCACACCAAAAAACAAGTCTAGGTGTTCCTCTACAGATACAATTATGAGTAAAATAAGAGAATAAATGCAGTCACCCTGGACAGAGGTGTGTTACTGACAACATCACAGTGCAAATAAAGGGGAAAAATACCTTACAAAGTGAATACAGCCACCAGTTCTGAGGAGTTGCAATGTATAACATTTTTATGTTTTTGGGGTTAGATATGTCTGAATTTGTACTGCTGACTAACTACCGGTAGTATTGGATTCCTTCAATACCAATCTGGGTGCATTCACTAAAAGTGGTCATGAGAATGCTGACTCTCATACTTGCAAACTTGCTGGCACAGCTTACTGGTATATCTCATCAGTTTCGTTCAAAACCTGCCAAACCTAAGAGTTGGATAGGGGACAAAATATGGGGTGTGCACTACAATAAATTACATGAAGTGCAATTTACTTTTAGTAACCTATTTATATTTAAAACCCTATATGCTTCATATAAACAGATTTTCTGACAAAGCACAGTGCAGACTGAGAATCACTCTGGGGAAATAAGGAACTATAAATGAAACAAGCATGTTTCCCAGTAGCAGTATGAGGTCAGGTGAGCATAACTGCTCTCAGGTCCAGTATCGCCATTCATTACTGAAGAATGAGCTAGTCATTTTTTATCCCTGCAGTAACAGAAGGCAAGGGCACCTTGTCCCAGCGAGTGCAGCCTGCTAAGCGGAATATTCTAAATGCAAAGCTTGTTTGTGTTCATAGGCAGAGGAAGAACAACTGCTTTCTGGAACTGCCAGAAAAGCTACACTTTTCAATCCATCTGGGAGGAATCATTTCCCCTGGTGCTATGGGAAAACACAAGAGCTTGTCTCACTCCCTTGTATGCACAAGACTTAATATCTTGGTTACAGTAACCATACACTTGCACAAAATAAGGAGAGTTGTGCTCATGTCACATCATTAAAGATGTATAATTTGGCCTGATTGCTCACATCTCCTATATTGTGGTAGAATGAGTAACTAAATTCCTTTTACATGCTTATAAAGCGTGCTGATAGTGTGAAGAATGTTATCTTGTACCACCCTTGGTAAACACGTCGCACTGCGGTCCCTATTTTGCTAGAAACGGAATGATATACAACAGCACAGATCAAAAGGTGGCAATTCCGTTCAAATATTTGACATAGGATTGAGAAATTTAATAGCAAATTCCTAGCTGCATTATCATCCTCACTAAAACTCACACCAGTTATCATCCATACAGACACGCATACTCATTGTAGAAGGACTCAAAATGTACGTCAAGCACCTCTGCAACACTAACTTGTACCAATGAAAAATATTTTTGTGCTTTACAGTCAATAAAGGGTTTCCTCTATAGCAGCCAATCAGCAAATTTTATAAATGTGTTTATGGTTAACAAAATAAAAATGGTCCAGCAATTTTCAGGGTGTGTTACATATTTATGTTTTAGCTTTTAAGATCACATGTTTCAAGGCCAGCAATACACTTGTTTGTAATAACAGAGTATCAGGGACCTGTGGCTCGCTTCCATCTATATACACAAAGTATATAACAATGGGGAGCTAGTGACATGACTATGACTATGTACAGCTCTGTATAATATGATGGCGCTATATAAATTCTGTGTAATAATAATAATAAAAAAACAAAATGATCCATCCAACACTGCAAGGTAGGATATCTGTGCACCATGTATAAAATGTAAAGGCGGTAGCCTGGCTAAAGAATAATCTGTAAGTACATGTAAGTGCTGAAATACTATCCATGTGTACGGTAAAAAAAATCTGAATCTAATAACAATTCAATGCATATGCACTTAAAACATACTGAAGGTAAAAATCTAAACTAGCAGCTTGCTGGCTGCCTAGGATTGCTCTTTAAGGTTCTATTCCAGTGGTGTAGAATATTGGATAAGAACAATCAGCCATGCTTGTAGACAATGTACTACGACATATTTACACAAGACTCAGGAAGCGAAAGCACTTGTTCATGAATGAATAGCTCCCTTGGGAAATAAGGAAAAGGTTGCTGTGCAGTCAACAAAAATCATGTAGTATTATTCCTACTGGAAAAGGAGGGAGCCAAGTGGTTAAACTCTCCGTTTTCAAAGCTGGCCTATGATAGGGATTCTCTGACGCACAGGTGACAGATGCTCGCAGAAACTTTAAACAGTTTATTCCATGAAACAAATAGTGAATGCATTTGAAATTGCAGAATCTCCAGGACCGTGTTTCAAAAGGCTCGCTGTTTCTTGGATCGCTCGAGTAGGAACCAATTAGTTTTATTTCATATGGAAATAGGAAAACATGCAGCTGATAGTACCCAGACTGCTCATAGAATGTATTTTAAACCCCTCTGACGTTCAAAGGACACGGCTGTTTTGTCATTTGTTTTGCCAAGTCCTGCTGAGTTTCAAATTATTTATACAGAAGACTCCAACATAGTCCACAGAGCTCATTTTTGTCTTACTGCTTTCCAGATATAGACAACTCCTCAATACTGAGCCAAACATTTTCCTTCAATCATCATTTTAACAGTCACACCACAGTGAGAGAGCCATGGTGTACTTTCAGATGCATTTTGGGCGGATGCATTGATTGGATTGCAAGCACATACAACCTATGAAACCCCTGAAAACAAAGCACCCTACTGGGCATGACTTCTGGCTTGAAGCATTGAAGACCCCCCCCAGTGTAACTTGTGAACACCTCATCAGACTATCTAAAGCTTCATAATGCAGGATTGCCAGGTTTCTAATTTCCTGGGGCCCCAAACAGCATCATAGCAACAAGTCATTAACACAAGGCATTATTTCTACTTGTCAACTGTAGTCACAGCTATATATTTCTAGTCTGTTGATGAACTACACCAGCACAAATCCACCCATGCAAGTCTGTGTAGCAATCTACTACTGTATGACAGTACTTGGTTAAAAAACAAAATCGAAAGTCACCTATGTGGCATTTAAATCCAGCTTTACTCTACAAAATGCTTAATCCTGTACATACCCTGCACATTACAGGAACTACTAAAATAGACCAAAAAATAAACATAGCCAACACAAATCATCTCAGAAAATGTGTGTTATGGCTGAAATTGCACAGTACCAGGATAATTGCAGAGTACAGACAAACTGCGGCTTTACTAGGGGCAACAGCAGAACACATTTAGATCTGTTGCTAAGCCGCCAGCTACAGAAAGTGTAAATTACAAGACCCATAAATACAGCATGAGCCGCAGTCACAAGGGAAGGAAACATTCTGGAAATTTCAATACTGATAAAGACTGAACTTGTCTGCATACTAATGTCTTACAGTTCTGTTTCCCCTTCTGCAACAATAGTCTTTTAACGCTGATGCTGGCTACACACACACACGTACATCATTTCATTGTTCATTTTTAATGCACATGCCAGTATTAGACACAGTTTGTTGATAGAATTATAGAACAACATCCTATGTCTAAAGGCTCCCAGAACCATATTGGGTCGGACACCCCCACACAGTAGTAATTGCAGTATAACAAACAAAAGTTTTACTCCTTTTGATGTATACAAAACATTTATCTAAAATTTATAGGGAGCAGCAAGATAAAAAGAAACATCAATGAAAAGAAAGCTACAACCTCAGAACATTACAGCGTCCTAATGATCTAAGGTCACCGTGTACCCATGTGCATAATAAGCATACGTTCCATTGGGAATAATCACTAAAGGCTTCAACTGAAGGTAATAAAGGCTTAAGGCACAGCTTGTTAACATATTTAAGCTGTTGCCTTCTAAACAGGTTAGCATGAATGAGGACACACAGCTGAAATTTAATATTTGCATGTAACTTATCTAGTCTAGGCAAGATTTTCATTTTGGGTACAGTGATAGGACATGTTCTTTAGAAGGAGGGATGACGGGTGAGCAGAACCCCTTTGTTAGGAGTGCACATTGATCATTCCTGACCTAGCTTAACACATGTTCAAACTCATTAACTGATTGGCCTCTATTTTCTCTCTTCATTTATCTATACAGATTTAGTCTAAAGGAAGGTCTTTTGATCATCATCATTTATTTCGGTATCAATAATAAAATTATGTGGATCATGCCTAAACATTTAAATTCTTAAATTTATTGACCGTAAAAGCCTTTAGGAGAACTCACCACCTTCGGAATATCTATATAGCATATAAGGGCCTAGTGACTCATTGCCATATGCAGATATATGTGAGAACAAGTAAAGATAATTATAAAGATATATGACATAGATTAATTTTGTGTAGAATATGACTATATGACAAAGTGTAATGTTTGGTAAAATTAAACAAAAGACCTAAAATCTGTTTTTTAAGTTTTGTGGAAAGGTCACTGGCCAAACAGATGCTGGGTCTGCTGCTCTCCACTAACTGCGATACATTTATATATTTATTCCGTGATAACTTTCTGCTGATAGAATGAAAGCCATAAATTCCTACAACCTAGAACATTGCTGAAGTTATCTCAGTTCGTGTTCTTTGGCTACCTGAGTAAAATCAATGATCACCTAGTAATGAATCACCATAAACAGCAGAGCTGAAGAAACAGAAGGCCGTTTCTATAATAACAAGGAACAAAGGGATGTGTTATGGATGACAGGGTATTAATTGCTTGCAATGCCAAGGAAACAACGTTTAAAAACAGGAACAAACAGCTACCCTACTTGGCCTCTCTTGGTTATGTAAAATGCTAAGCAGGCACTTCCTGGTTTTGCCCATGGTGCATTGATTGGCCTGCTGAGCCCATCCGACCACAAGAGATTAACAGCTTTGTCCATATACTATGGTTACCATGCAAGTGCAGCTCTGACTTGTTTGGGAGCTTCTTGGAATGGTTCAACACTCGATTATTTTTGCCATGTTGCCAGGAAACACAACACTGCCTTCAAATACTGGGAAGCATAGGTTGCTGTGACCATGAAGACATTTTACTGATCTCTCTGGCTAATTGGCCTACAATGACACCTGCTTGATTACAACAAACTTTTTGTGTACTGACACTCTGACAATGCTTCAGGTTGTGATGGGGTAAACACTACACAATGGGTAGTTTGGTCCAGAAACACTTCCACAATGAACACAAAACAGGCAAACACCACACATCTATCCACACAATGTGTGGTGGTAAGACATTAAACCAAATCAACAGCTCCTTTTTTGCAATAATAAAAAAAAGGCAAACACACATGATGTATACACAACCAACAATAGGATCCTGTTCATTTAACTGGTGATTCCACCTGCTGGAGGAGTGTTTACATCACAAAATATTCAACATGGGCACCTTTCCACATTCAGCACCTGTGTGATCTGCAAAAAAATGTATTCTAAACACACTCTAAGATAAAACTTTATGCAAATAGTACCAAAGAAATATCAGCAACATTAAAGTTGGCAAAATAATAAAATGTACATAGCACCAAGGAAAATTTTCCTCAAAAATGAAGGGTCCCTTAAACTTTCTGGGCCCTCTTTCTAAGTAGGTGAAGTGGTAGACGTTAACTTAGACTTACCTACTACTAAGTACTAAGTCTACTTAGTAGCAGACCTAAACCATATCACTGGGTCTGAAGTTACTGTCCGGTAAGATTCCTGTCGAACATACAACAGGCATAATATCCAATACTCCAACTTATTGGGCTTGATTTATTAAATCTTACCAAGACTGGAGACAATAGACTATCATGGAAGAACCTAGGTGATCCAGTAAATCTAGAATAGAATTTTTTAAAATCACTGGTAATTTTTTAACAAACGTTTTCATTCCTAGACCAAATCCATTCCAGGTTTACCCATAATAATCTATCTTCTCTCTTCGTGTAGGTGACTTGAGGAGGGCACCCAAAGAATGTAGGCAGGCCTTCCATTTTAGTAGAAGGAAAGTTTTAAAGTTTGAAGATTTTCCACAAGCATTAGATTACCCAGGTAAAACACTATGGTTTTAGCTACCAGAAACATTAGGGATTTGTTGGACACAGTATTACATTTAGGTTATGTACAACAGGACATGTCGGAGACAAAAAGGTTACAGAAGGCCTAAGGGGCTAGCACAAGTGACATTCTCATCGTTTCATGTTGAGCTGCTTATACCTTATATGGAGCTCGGTTGATGGAATGTCACTGGGTCATATAAAAAAAATGTAACTGCACACATATAATAAAAATAGTACATTAACATGAATAAACCAAGACTTTATTTTGAAATACTTACTGATTTCGAAGTTTAATTCTGTCACTATCCGGGCTACAGTATAGTCTTTCCAGATGCTCCTGAGAATCGTCATTTATGCTTTGCCAAAGGCCAGTGGTACGTTTCCTAACTTGCCAATGATAAGGCAATACTGTATGATGTTTTTGGCAATCTTTCCCATAAAAACATAATCCTTGTAAGAATTCCACACAAATGTCAATATTATCTTTCTGATGGACATGATACTGAAGCTGATTCAAAAGTTCAAACACAAGAAGTAGAGATGCTTCCTCGGATTTGTCCTCAAATATTCCAGCATTTGAATGATTATTTTGGCTAACGTTGTACTGATCCAGAAAGCCGGTGTCCTGGAATAACCCAGATGAGTAACTTTCTAAAATCTTGTCCAGGCAGATTGGGTTGGTGGTATCAGTAGAATTGGTTTGTAAAAGAGGATCCTGGAAGGAGCCATTGGCAGTGTTAGGAACAGTTCCACTAGTGCTTTCTGAAGGAAATGAGGGTTCTGTACTCTCTATTACAGCTGCCGATTCTTCTTCATGGTCTTGTGTTGCATGTACAGAAGCAGGATTCTCTGTTACTGGCCTAAGACTTGAACTTCCAGATATCAGTGCGGTACTTTGAGGACCTAATGCTTTTTTCACAAGAGGTTCACAAAGGTTACTAGCAGTGCCAGCTTGATCACTTGACACAAATAACCCATTAAGAGTCCCAGATCCTAAAAAGCTAGTAAAGATTGGTTGCAAAGCATGCAGGGTTTCCGGGTTTAATATTTTCTGTGCTGGTTTCTTTTTGAAACAAGGTTTCACCAAAGGAATCTTATCAGAGTGATTGGAAAACTCACTGCTTGACACTTCTGAACCATTTAAAGTACAGTCACCTACAGGTCCTGTTTCCATTACCTGTAAAGTGTCTTCCATGTTGATGACCGTAGTCTCCAGTTTGGTCTACAAAGAAAAAAAACACAGATATAAAACATTGTTCAGTATATAGTGCATTATCACAGCTTGGTTTATTGGGAATCATTAAATGGGTCCTCATTTACATCTTTGGACTTCATGTCTTGACTCTTTGCTTCATGTACCTTCCAATCAACAAATGCTGAGTAGATATATCAGTTGCCCACACTTTACAAACATCATCTGCACCCCTTCGGTGGTTTGCTTCTCAGTATCAGAAGCCACAAATACTTAAACATGACAACATCATATCTTTGCACACGTCTTGCCTTCTATTTACACTACAGGAAAAGCCATGAAAAAAATCACACAGCATATTACAAACAGGTCTAGCAAAATAGAGACAGGCGCAAGTTGACTAAAAGGCTGCCTTAAGGTCACATGTGTACACACCCTGTCTAACTCACTATCTTGTGCTCTGATACACACCCAGTCTGACACATTCACATGTCCATTTTCTCTTTCCCATCTGTGAGGCAGATCTCGCTCAGCCTTAAGGTGGCACACACCCAACTTCAAACATCAGCTTAGTGAACATACGTTCCAACGTCCTTAGCAGCAGCTACGGTTAGTCATACCAACCAGCAGGTCAACTTTAAAGAAACAAATAATTCACTGTTCAAAGGGCCAGATAAGAAAAGTACATTTCCTACTGCCCTATGTCTTTATTTCAAGCATTACAATCAAAAAGCAATGCAAATGTCAATGGTACTGGGCTTTTAGATAATAAAAGGGACCAATGACAACTCATAAAAAGAGATCACCTTCAAAGGTTCAGTCCACTGTGACAAGAGCCACCACTGTGGGGTAATCACATACTATTGTTAAGTATCCCTTGTTGTTACCCAAGCTTATATATTTGCACCGTGTATAATAATAACAGAATATACATTTGACAGGTAAGTAGTATCAATACTTATTTTTTCCATCTCACTAAACTAAAATTATTCTACAACCTGTAAGATAAAGGAATAAGACACTGTAAATTGTCTAAATTCTTGTTTTGTATCCAGCCTAATCCTTAAATTATTCCATAAACCCATAGTGGTGGCAGAAATGGCCAAGTGGCAGGATATTAAATATTGCTACAATGACACTTCAGCCCTTTCTCCAAATCCACCAAGAGATAATACTATGCAGCAATACAATGGTAATGGATACTTAAATATGCATGTTACCTTAAGTAAATAAGATGCAATTGTACCTCGATGCTTACAGAATACACAACATGATGATGCTACAATTTATGGGAATTTATCAAGCAAAGAGAAGTAGAAACCCCCAAATCACGAGGTTCATTAAAACACTAGAATATAAGCCCATGGGAACATCTGAAGTCCCTGCAAATGACAGACACTTCCATTATGTCTGAGATTGCAGGTTGTGCTTTGTCTGCTAAGTGTTGTCATCCAACATATGTTCTGCCATGACTGGATTATGATGAATAAAAAGATAATTCTGTAAGAAAAGCTGTCTCATTAAGTGATACAGAAATTACCTCTTCAGAGTAATATTGAGTTTTACTGTTCTAGGTACCTTTTGGATAAAAATTAAATTTAAAAAGAAGAGTTCTCCTTTTATCAAAGTCCTAGGACTAGTTGGATCTTAAAATGGGCCTGGGTTATGGTGTCTATGTCAGGGATTACAATGTCCTAGCAATAATCTGATTAGGGTGAGTACATAATGTCTATCCAAAGCCTTATTGCCTGAATTACACAAAAATATACTGTAATAATACGATACTTATTGTCTCCTACTATGTATACATTACACAACCAATGTCAGTTTACAAGGTATGCTGGTCTAAGGGATAGTTCACACAGGTTTTCAGCAGTTTGGCTGCCCTAAAATCTCCAAGCCCCCTTAATATCACAGAAACAAATGAGTCATTGTCATAGACTTTAATTGGTAAAGCTTATGGCAGGGGAAACGGGTGTCATTTGGCTTTCTATACTCTTCTATTTTCTGTGCAAGGCAATCACAATAATAGACAAACACTCTTAAAGTGCTTTCCGGCATTTCATGAACACCTGTCATACACTAGCCACACAACTCTACTGTCTGTATGAACAAGCCCTAAAGAGTTTTTAGTAAATGCCCCCTATATATATCAGGTCCATGAACAGCCATACCAGATTGCCTTGTTCACCAAGGTAAAGAAAAGTTCAAGATGGAGCAGAAGGTTTAAATATATATTGTATCAAATACATTGTGCAAATCAAGTAGTATAGAATAGTTCATCAACAAAAGTTTAAAAACTGCCATGTACAACCATCCTAAGTCACACAACTACTTGTATTATTAGACCATAATCCTAATAAATCCCTGGGTTTCCATATTGCAGCTGAGCAGTTCTATGAGAACTATCCTTATAACATTGTATGGTTGTATATGATTATGATACAGCTACAGCTTTATAGTTAACATACAATGATATGAGAGCTTCTGTCTGGCATTATACAAATATTAGTTCTACAACAGATCAGCTTTTGTGTGTCCAACAATGTCCAATCACAATGATATCTGTATCAAGTTATACCACTGCACCATTATTATAAATCTATAACAGGTCACCTTAAGGTCCCTTAAATGTCCGGTCACACGGTGCTGGGAGAACAATGATATCTGTATCAAGTTGTATCACTGCACCATTACTGTAGAAGTGGAACAGGTCAGATTGATAGCCCAGTGCTATGAGAACCGTGGTATCCATTTATAATAAATATGCAATTCCTATCGATCCCCAGCTTTGGTGGAATGTCCTGCAATGTCCCATTATACAATAAAATGATAATAATGCCATGATTGTAAAGTATCACTATAAAAGGATTACAGATCTCTGCAGTCCCTGCAATGGCCCATTACAATGTACAGTGCTAGGAGAACAAAGGTATCCTCATAAAGCTGTAGGAGATCTAAAGATCTATACCGGGTCAGTCCTGTGGTCCCTGACATGTTCTGTCACAAGTTACAAAGCCATGCTTATAGGGTTCTATCACTATAACATTATTCTAGATTTACAGATCAGCAATGTTGTCCCATTATTCTGTACAGTGCTGAGAGAGCAAAGATATAAAAAGCTGTAGGATGATATGAGCATTACATGGCTATGAATGTTCAGTTCTGTAGTCCCTAAATTGTCCCATTACAATGTACAATATTGGGAATATAATTTATATCATTATTCTCATTGCAATATGTGATGGGGAATTTCAAGGACTGCAGAACTGACTTGTTCTAGATCTGTAGAAATCACTGAATTCTAAAGAAGAACACTGATCCATAAAGCTCTGTAACCATAGGAAGATTGCAAATTTATATAGTGCAGTCCCAGGTATGTCCCATCACACAACGCTGGGAGAACAATGATCCATAAGGATCTATTACTATATGAGGATTGTAGATTTATATAGTACAGTCCCTGGTATGTCTGATCACACAGTGCTAGGAGAACAATGATCGCCACCAGCCGACCCCCCTCCAGCAATGACAGGTCCTCATTACACGGTGCCATGTGGGGACATGTGTGGGGTTCCTGGGGTGCAGTATGAGCCCCCACACTGATCCCTATACATACAAGCAGATCCTTTGTTCTGTCCCACATTCTGCACAGTGTAATGTCTGCAACAAACTCTGGAAAGTTACAATCCATCCATATGCAGGATCCCGGCTGATCGGGCTCGCCCCTGGTAGGTCGGACACGTTCATGGCAGGGTCACTTACCTGCCTGTGTAGGCGGGGTAGGTTGGCAGGTCCCAGAGAGCTCCGATCTGCTGTCCCCTGGATGAGCCTCTGTAAGAGGAGGAGGAGGGAGGGCTTCCTATCCAGCCTGCTGCTCACTACGTGACCTGAGCCCCATTCCTCCCGTGTACTCTCCGCGCTGCCTCTACACTTCTTACATTAGCTTGTTTTAAATATCGCTTCCTGTAGCCCCTCCCACCGGAGCTGTGCACGACTCAGGGGGCGGGGCCTGTGCGGAGCCGGGTGTGAGGACTGAGGTCTCCTAATGATAATAGTACAGTATGCAGGTGTGCAGGGGTGGTGAGGAGCGCCATCTGCTGGGCACTGAACGCTATGGTGGGAACCATCAGGTGACATGGTTTGGACCTGACATAGTATATAAGGGGGGGGGAGTGTAGTGCACTAAACTGGACGGACCATGCAGTGTGCCTAATCTACTATTATGTATGCATACAGGGGCAGAACCACATCCAATTTAGTGTCGGATTAATATATTTTTGTTCTTTTGGAATTTTTCAATGAGAGCGCAGTCACAGAGCTGTTCTCTATTTATTAATAAAGCCTTTTCTTTCTCTTTACACACTTGTAGATAGTCCTGCCATGTGCTAAAAGGCTTTAGTGCCCTATACCTGCTCACCATGACTTTGCAACAAGCATTAGAAGCTGCAGCGGGTACCCTGAGCTTAACTCATCTCTTGTCTGATTGACTACAAGAAATATCCAGGCCATTTCTCCCCATCTGTGTTGTCCTGGCCCTCCCCTTTCAGCTATTTGTTTGAACCCTGTCAGACATTTTGTCTTCATGTGTTGTAAATTCCTAGAGCATGCACATGCAGTCTGCCCAGTAATGCCGATATGCTAATATAGTATATGAGAGGACAGATTGTGAGCTAAGAGGTTTCTTCTTCTTGCTGAAGTTTACTAATACTACTGAATACATCTGCTAAACTTTCACTCAGTGGAGTGACAATGCAGTTCGGTGAGCCATGGTAATACAGTGTGGTACCTCCTGTGCTAACCAAGTGCCTGCGCAAGCACAGAAATAATACAAAGGAGCTGTGGTTTGGGATTTACAGTGCTGTCAGCAGTGACTGAGGAAAACTGACAACAAAGGTTAGTGAGAAACTATTTAGGATGGGAGCTTGGCATAGAGGGAGGCATGAAGCAAGTTTTAGGTTTGCCCAGAGCTCAGTATTAACACCGGAGGTTAGTGGTGATTCTGAGTAATCTGAAACCTCGGTCAGTTGGAGAAGGCTGAGCTGAGAAAGCTGCGAGAGATCTGTTCCTGTCTTCCTTGCACTGACACGCCCTTCACGCTGATTGGTCACTGGTCACAGAGAGTGGCACAGACCATGGACTCCTCCCCCTGGATCCTGAGGACAGATCCATTGCAACCCCTGTAGTGGCATCACACAGGAACATGGTCAGGGGAATTACAATATATAATTGGGCACATTATATACGGAGGGGTTCAGAGAACTTTAGAGGCTGACTAGATTTCAAATTTCCTTGTTTCATCCTATACCTCTCTATATCCCTCTATTCTACTCCCCTGAATAATATTTTTTTTTTAATTTATCCAATATTTTATATATTTTTTTTTACTATATGACAAGATGGCTGGAAATAACAAAATAAGCAAAATATCACTTAATTTTTATGTAAATGGATTCAGAGAGGACGACATAAAAGGAAATCTCCTCAATGGAACAAATAAAACATCTGTATTAGAACCATGTAGAGCCTTTGTCTGTTTCATATGGCTGATACTCATTAATAAGGAAGGAAGTGGCATCACAAAGGGAATTCACTGAAAATAACCCCATTGGGTACATGGACAATAATAGGAACCTCACAGGTTCAAACACTTTTCTACATAATCCAAAACATAGCATTTTGCTGTAAGAATACAAATGAAATCAGTAACTTTGATATGAAATGCGAAAATGTAAAAAAACACAATAGACATACCCACCAGACATAACCCCCAGGGCTCCCATGTATATAATTATGTGCATGGAAAGAACTGATAGTACTTCTCAGCCTACTTACCTGCAGGACCCACTGCACATGTAAACCATGGACCCTTTTATCTCTATGACTGGGCTGTCAGGAGCATAGCTGGGGCCCCCATGATTACAGCCCATGCAAATAAATGAGACCAGGGTGCACACGATCAGCAGGAGCGAGGGTCTAGATTGGAGGTTTTGTGTGTAAAGATTGTGTGGTGCCAGACATGACAGTAAATATCTAAATAGTTAGGCTGTAAAGGACATTCTAAATAAAAGTGAATGAAGCTGATTTAGGCTGTTCACCTACCAAGGCTAATTATCAGGTTACTGGAGACAATTCACTTTGCAAATACTACCCAGTCACATGCAAGGAAAATCTAAAAAAACAGGATGTTTCTTTGCACATGATTAGATGGTTGAAGTAAGAAGAGCTTCATCTCATTTACTAAGCAAAGGGAAACATTTATTACAAGGGGATAATTCACTTTGTCATGTGAATCGCCTACACTGCTTTAGTAAAACAGTCCTGATTTATCATTTATCATTACAGTCCTGTTCATTTGTGCATGCTTTTTTACTAGTGTGATGAATGGACAGAAAAGCACCCTTGCCTCTTCATAGCACTGCAGCAGATGTGTTCTTTATTGCATGTAGTGCTGTGTGCCGCAGCGGGCAGATGCATTATTATTATTATTATTATTAATAATATTTTTATTATTATTAATATTATTATTAATAAACAGGATTTATATAGCGCCAACATATTACACAGCGCTGTACATAAAATAGTTCTGCTGCCCTTGTATGTGTAATGGGGTAGCATTAAAAAAAATGGCAAAACATGTATATACTGCACATTATTGTACTGCATAATATTATAATTTATATATTAACATGTATTACATTGCAACATAATACCATGCAAGAGTGTGAACATGGCCTAAAAAAACCTTCATGGGAATGGATTATTCATTCTGTGCCTGAAATTCAGCTTTATTTTTCCATGAACACCAGGGAGACACTACTTAGGAGTGTCTAGCAGCAGCTGTCTGTTAGTGTTAACTCTTACCTCACTAGCAGAAGCATAGTGTTATCCAAGTATATTACTTTGTATTTATTATTCCAGTATCTCCAACATCCGTGTTTATTACCCTATCCATTATATATATATAAATATATATATATGGCACAGCTGACTCTAAAAATTGTCCTCTGCTCTGCCAAATAGTGCTCAGGCTACCAGACATCCAAAAAACTCTTTTATCTTCTATCTATAAAATCTGCCAAAAAAAGATATACAGCTCACTCAGTATCGACATTTCCAATGTATTTTCTTTCCATTGAGGGGGCCAAATTCCTTGGAAGCTGTAGCAGTCTAAAGTGCAAATTCTACTGACAAGCTATGCGTCACTTCCCATCTCATACCCGGAGCTGCTGGGTATTTTGCTTCACTCACTTCAGCGAAACAAACCTGGCACAATCAGAGCACAGGTTCATCCTAAATGTCTCCATTCCTTTTATTAGGTAGACACAATTGGCATTGTCACTGCATTCCTAATTTTAATTTGTGCAGAATAAATATATATAAATCAGTCCTTAGACTTGCCAAAGAATTTGTATTTCTGTACATCCAGTTCTGAGATCTACACAGCTCCCTCCCACAGCAGAGCCAGGTGGATACTACCCCGTACAGTTAAAAAAAGCGGCGGCGTCCTTTTTTCTACCACAAAATTTTCAAAGAACAATGAAAGAACATCAGCAAACTGATGAGGTCATCCTCCTGTTTCCCCTCCTTGTGTTCTCTCCTTCAACTATTAGGTTCCTTGGAAGTACATGTGATATACCTAACTAGCTCCTAGTCCTGTCCATTAAAGGAGACGTAAACTCTAAATTATTGTCAATTTGTTTTTATTCTCATTGCTGACAATTTCCCCCGTACTTTTCCCACCATTTTCTGCTTACATACAAAGTTTTGGCTGCATATCATTGCTTTGAACCAACACCCTTCTAGGGACAATGGAGGGCCAAGCCTGCATAATGTGCATTAGCACAGCCACTTGTAGTCATCACCAAGGGAGCCTATGATACGGTGACAATGCAAGTGCACAATTGGCAGACAGTTGTCACTTTATAAGTGCTGGATCACATAATCCCCAAGTATTACAAACCTGGGATTATTTGATAGAGTTTTTTAAAAATTAAATTGTGGGTTTACATTCTTTAAATTACAATTGTAATAACCTAACCTTGTTCTTGCAACCTCTAGGGCTCTTTTTTGTTGCCTAAGACCCTGGATTGGGGGCATCCAGTATAGTGCAAGGCTCGTAAATGTTTATGGAATGGGTCAGTGGGCAGTGAGGCTTCTGGCATGGCTGTTTCAGAACCAGTCTATTGAAATTCAAGAAGAGTGCCACCAGCTGCGAAAATGGTAGAATACGTTTTACACCAAAAACCCATTTTCCTGGCAGAGGACCCACTACAAGGTGAAAAATATTTATGTCGAGGACATACTCATAAACAATTAGACCATGTGACAATAAATACTTCCTTTCTTTTTAAGTAATACAATGATGATATGTCAATACACAATGGGTTTCTCTTTGCTTTCATTACTTTAACTCTAGGAATATTTCTTTTTTGCAATGTCAAGCAACAATACTCTAATCCGTACATTTACAGCTCAGTGTAAATTCTCACCAGGGATGCACACATGCTGGAGTTACGCCATCCATGTTCGGCAAATGAAGATGGCCAACCTAACTCGGAAGAAGTTTGCAGGGCCGGATACCAAGTGTAATTGCAACACAGGGAGGGTCCCTATTCTCCAGTTATGTTCTGTATACCTGCAGATTATGGCAAATACCTCTTAAAGTTTGCAACATTTCTATCCACTTTAAAATTTTCCCTCTGTTCCAATAGAATCAACACACTCTTATTTCTTCTCGGAACAGAATTCAGTTTAAAAGTAAGTTCCTGGTTAAACCTACTTGTTCCTCATTCAGCTCCTCTGTGGAAAGCGGGATATGTTTAACAGATAAATGAATGCAAGGACAGAATGTTTTTGTTGTCTCTCCCACTGAACAGGATATGCCCTGACCATACAATATGGCTACTACCAGCAGTATATGTACTGTAGAAAGGGAGGGAGAGGATTGTATTACACAGATGACATTATTTTGTGACAAGGGTAGGTAGGATAACTATTTGCACAATAAGGAGTTGGGAGTTAGGTTTTTTAATATGTTTTGCCAAATTTAACTTCCTCTTTAAAAGGATTACAGATGAACATTGTAATAAATGTGAACCCAGTATTGTACATTGGTAAGAGCTGTGCTGTACACAACCAGTTTACCTGCCTAATGACAATAAATGATGGATCAGTGTCGACATTGTGGTCATTGTTGTGCAACGATTGTTAATTCTTTCTGAGAACTAAGTGGCTCCTCTAAGCTGGCTGTAACAGCCTCTGTCTGCCTGGATCTATACATTTCTGCCACTCTGAAAAAGAACATCTGATAACATTTTATGGCAGGAAAATAAGCATGATATGCTGTTAGATGGTACACGTTTCCATTTTCTCGGCCAACACTTTGTTCTGTGTTGTAGAATGCTGTTTCATTCTCCTGACCGACAGCAAAAGCAGCAATTCAATTTGTTCATTGTGTTCTTTGACTTCTTTCTTTCACTAGGGTTTGATAAGCTGCCAGAAATGCAATGTATGTACAAAAAATGAAATATTTATTATTCCTAGTCAATGAGAAAAATGTCTGTAGGCTAATACACAGAAGAAAAATGAAGGCGCAATTTGCTATAAATTACAATAGCTACATACAACCAAAGTAGCTGGATTATAAACTGGACAGATTCTTTAATAAATGTGGTCTATGAATTTACAAATACCTCTAATTCACAGGAAATTGTATAGTAACAGTATAAAGCTGCACACTGCAGAGCCACAGTGATTACTATTAGCTCTAATGTTGGCTATAGACTCTTCATTTACTTGCTTGTAGCCACCCCAGTGTTTAGCTGACTATATGTGTTTCAATATGATAGTAATATACATTTAGATCTATCATCTGCCTAAACGGATACAATTTTAGCAGATTGTTAAGACAGGAAATCATGGTATATCATTTTGATAGATTAAAAGTATAATTGTATAAAAGTTGTACAAATGTGTTCTAATGTGTATAGCCAGCTCAAATGGCTGATTTACTAAAGTGAAAGACCAATGCAATGGCAATTAAAACCCAACAGAAGCTCTGACCCTTATCTGTTCTCTATAACAATACAATATCTTCAGTGGAGGTTGAAGTAGGCCTACACGTGGTTGCATGTTTGAAACAACAGGTTTACTTCACTGTAGAAGAGAGATCATTTATATTCAAGTAGGTACAATTGGCTTTGTACTATGTGCCTCAATTCAAGTTAAAGTTAGTCATGCCTTTAGTATATGGTATAGTAAAAAGTGAAAAAGAGAGGAGAAAACATGTTTTTTTGGTAAATGACTACATATATATTGTAGTAATTAGCATATAGAGTTACAATATCAGATTATATTAGGACATACTAGACCCCAAGCCCTCATTTTGTCAAGAGGCTTAGATGTTTTATTTCTTAATAAAGTTTTACTATCAGTAACCCGTACCGTAAATATCCATCTTGTGGTCAATTATAGATAAGTAAATTATGGAGATACAGTATACAAACAGGGCAGTGGTCTGTCGAATCCCAATGCGTTTCGCCCTCAGGCTTCCTCAGGGGTATTGTAGAGACCGTAATTTAACTAAAAGACAGAGAAGTTACACATAAGATATATAGTAATACTTAGTAGAGAACATATAACATAAAATATTTGTCAGTGACAACAAATGTAACTGACATTGAGGTTGTTAGCTGGATTGGCTGATCCTTTCTAAACCTTGGACTTAAAAGTTCAGTCATAAAATCAGAAAATTAGGTCAGAACTCATATTTTAATGTAATTTTAGTATTTCAAGCACCTCTACTACAGACCAATCCAGAAGGCTAGTTAAACATTTTTTTGGTTGATTACAAAAATGTAATGTAAGTTAAAAAGAATAGATTTAGTGACAATCTTTGTAGGATAGAATTAACAGTAAACTATTATAATTGTCTCAAATTGCTTTAACAAACAAGTACTAGTGATTACCAGGTACAAACAATACTTTTTATTTCCCTACGAGCTTGTTCACACCAAAGAAATAAAGTACATTATACTAAACACATTGTCATTTGTGTTGCTTCCTATAGACTGTAATAAAAGTGGCAGAGGGTCTAAGCAAACGTATTTTGTCTGCTTGAGAACTTTGCCAGTTGTGCTTCAAAAACAGTCTCTGAAGATAGCCTGAAGCTTTACCGGATAACTTTGATTCCAACAAATAAATACTTGTGCTGAACTTTTAAATTTGATCTTTAGGATCTTATGAGCAGTGGGTTATTGGCCAGAAATGCAGCAGTAGTGGGTACTATTCTATGTAAGAAGTGGGTAGGTAACATACCAGGTTGGAAGTCTATCTCTAAAAATTACAGACAGCTCAAACTTTCAAACACTATTTTGAAGCACAGGAATTGGACACTTTTAGTACACATGGCGGTTCCTCCTGCCAATCCCTATGTCACTGTTGGGAGCTGTAGCGATGTTGTGGGTTACTGTGGAAAACCATTACAGAAACATCAGCCAAAGATTGCTCATCATCAAAATGATCTCTTCCTTAGGCTCCTTACAAACTTTCGGTTGTAAACTGCCGCTGCTAGCTGCTCCTCTTTTTTGCGCAGCATTTTAACCCAGAAGTTCTTGTATCAACTGCAGTTCAATCTCAATCTTTCTGTCGTGCGCTTAAGTACAGTTGAAGTTTAATGTTTTAGGAAAGTTTATGTAAAAAATGAAGCGGCTGAAACCACTTTCAACAGCTATCCAACCGATTTAAGCTGAATTTCAAGGTGGTTGCTTTCAAGTCAATAAAAGTGGCTGGTCCCTCAAGGGCGGCCTGAATCAACATGTTGTGCACAGCCACAATCAACAAAGTACAAAGAGATTCTCAGCTCCTCACATTTAGTTGAATGGAAGCAGTTGGGATTTTGGTTAAGCCTGTGGTAGACTGCTACAATCAACCGTTCAAAGTTTATTTTTTGCATTAGAGTCACTTTAACCGTTTCCAATTCTCTGCTGGTCGGCCCAATACTATGTTTGGGAAATAAATTTAATAAAAAAAAAAAATTATTAAATTAACATGTGACTAGGATAATATAGATTGCTAATATGAAAAATGAACATACTCCATTTCAAACTTTTAAAATTTCTGCCTAAAAGCAGGCACAACATGATGCCTAACTATCATTATTTTCCAGAAAAGCAATTTCACCCATGCAGTTCTTCCTGATGTTTGGGTTTTATCCAGACTCTTCTTTCATTCTCAATGAATCATGAGTGCTGCTGCTGTTCAGTATTCTCATTGCTGCTATTCTGACATTACTGCTGAAATCTATTTCTTGTAATATTTTATACACAAGTACCATGCGTACCATTTTTGGTTCAGAGATATTAAATATCTAATGATTTTTTATGTCCTCTACTTTTTTGAATGTGATAAATTGTGTGACTTTTAAAATCTGTAACATCAGATAGTTAGAACTGAAATGATAAAATGATAAACTTTTATTTCTGTGAAACTAGAACTACACAGCAAGAGGAGACAAGTTTCTAATTAATGGACTCACTTTATCTTGGACACTAGAAAATAAAACATTTGCTACCATGACAACTAAACTAATGGAATTTAACAGCTTTCACTGAGAATAGCAAGCACAGATTGTCTCGTGTACAAGAGAAATGTGCTCTGAACACCCTGCATGGCAATTACAGGGGGAAAACATTACTGCAGGTAGGGGAATAATGGACAAATGTAGTTAGCTAGCTAAAGTATTAATTGTCTGTTCAGGTATTAACATTCTAGGCCTTATATAAGGTATTCCAGGACTTGCAAAAGAAACTTAAAAAAGGACCCCCAGCCAAAACTAATTACCTTGCATTTCACTAGGTAGTATTAGGGCAGAGTAGCTTATCCAGTGATCTTGGTTCTGCATACCGAGGATCTTGGTTCTGCATGCTTTTGGGTCATAGCTGCTTACTGTTGGTGCATAGAATGGGGTATTTTTATGGTATTATGGAATATTTTAAAGATTGGGATCTTGGGGCTTACTGGTTTCAGCACATAACAACCAGATTTTGGTGCCGAGAGTGAGTATGTATCAGCAAAGGGGTCCTGTTAGAGCTTACATTAGAGGCTAGGGGTGGGGGGATTAAGTGTTAAGGCCTCACGTTACAATTAAAGTATGAAAACTAAAACATTTGGGGGGATATTTAATATAATATGGATGGTTAAATTTTTTTTTATTATTATTCTTTGCTGTCCCTGTCCCAGTAAAGGGTCTAATTTACTAAAGTTCTCTAAGACTGGAGAAGATAAACCAAAATAAAACTTGATGGATTTTTTAAAAATAGTTTGCTTTTAGGTAGCAAATGTTATCAATCCCGAACCAGGTCAAAGCTAACAATAGTAAGAATTACTAAAATTTCTGTGAAATTAGAGCTATGAAATATAGTCATATGCATACACCAGCTATGAGAATTGCAACTTTTCACAAAAAGAAAAAAGCATTTTATGTGTGAGCACAGAATTACATTAGCGTATCTGCTATTTCATTGACTTTTTAAACATTTGTCCTGTTTTTCAGTTATGACGCTGGTGAGGGTTACAATGTTTTTCACATAATATCAGGCAATTTGCAGGCTTGCTGGATCACTCCTATCTAGTCTTGAAGAGCTTTAGTAAATAAGGCACTATGTTTTCAGAGGAAGGATAAATTCCATCTTGGGTGGTTTTCTTTTTGCATATTTATAGAGAGAATAAAGAATTGTCTTTATCCTAAAGATAGTTGATCTGATAAATCCCAGAGGTATTTATTCTATATTGCTGTATTAGACCTTTTACTGTCCTGGGGGTCAAACTATATAGTGATCACATTTCCATGTCTTCTTTTGTCAAGAGGATCATGTGGATTGAAATAGTTTTTTTTATCCTTTGTGATCAAAAATAAAAAGAATCAGATGGTTCTCTATAGGTTTGAACGTGCCAAACTGTTCTGGAAAAAATACCAAAATAAATGAAAGAAAACAAATACAGCCAGTACATATAAGGTCTAGTAAACTGTAATGTATTTTGTTTTTCTTTTTAGGTTTTGGTAAGATTTTTAGTCCAAATCCAGGATTCAGGTACCCTTTCAAACCAAACACATTATGATTTTTTTCATTTATGTTCAAAATGTTTATGGGTAATGTGATCACATAATGCTTGTAGAAATATTTTATTTTAAGACCTGTTCACTAAAATCACAGACACTGCTTATATATTTGTCCACAAATGAACAGTCCAAGTTTATAAACCACATTATGAATCTATATGAATCCCCATGCAAAATGATTCACATGCAAAAATTGCACATGTGCAGCTCCATCCACCCATTGAAACATGCTCACTATATATGGTAGACTCCCTGGTGAGGAAAGAGCAGCTTCCAACTACTTTTATAAGTGTTTTGCACATTATATTTATTTGAAAACTAGCGTATTGATTTATTATAATCTATAATTTTAAAGTGCTTAGCATAGAAGATCTAGTTGTTAATGTATAATGTTTTTTATTAGTTTCTTTATTGTGTATTGTATATTTCATATACCCAGTAATTACACTATGAGATCCATTTATTTTCCATGAGGTTATTGCTTACTGTACCATGACTAGTAGGAAACCGTTGTGCATACACCACCAAATTGTCTAACAAACACCCACAATCTTGGCATCGTTTAGTGCAGAGTCCCACTTTTTGCACAACATCCTGCAAACCTACAGTGCCTTTGGAAAATTCAGTTAAACAGTCATTTTAGATTTCTGACAAAACAAATGCTTATTCATCCCCACATTATATGTGCCGTAGGTGAAAGCTGCAGAACTGTGTTATTACCCAGTACATAGTGTAGATTTAACAAGTGACAAGGCATTCTGCCACTTGGAAGTCTGGCTCAGCAAACACGTTCCAACGTGCCCTGTATTACGACTGTGTCATTGAATATTTCTCACAATTTCAGCCAACTGATATTCAGCATCCATCCTCTGCAAACTGTATCTTGATAGTGTTTCTAGTAAATATCCTATATTTATATCTAAATTACATATAATCAGATATGATACAAACATTCATTGAGAATATGCTGCACAACAAACCCATCATGATCTGTGGTTAACCCGTCCGATGACAATAACAAGCAGCAGCTGGGGGCAAATTCTTCAGCGATTACTGTTAAAATGGGAAAAGTGCTGAGATATGTTAAAGACAGTTCACCTGTGAGGACTCACTGCAAAATGACACTTGGTATTTAAAGCCTCAAGCAAAAATGCGTTGTATCATAATTTTTGTGTAATTAATGTAACCTGAATTTGAACTTATGATAACATGAACACCAGTTCTGGCTTTACTGAGAATTATAAATTATGCAAAACAAAAAAAAGTACAGAACGTTGCAAATGGCTAGCTTTTTGATGATATTCTATATTGAGGAAACTAAAGATGATCATTCATTGGGCTGTAGACAAAAAAGCAAGTGGGGCAGGCTCTTTGGGTGTCCTATATCATCTGACCTCCATGTCATAGAATTCCTTTTTTGGAATCCTGTACAAGTAGCAGATATGGGATGAGTTTTCTGGCACCAGTACATGCCATTGATCTACATTTATTTAAAACCTGGGTATGCAAAGCAAGTACAGGCCAGCAGAAATAAAGTACAGTACATTCAGTAATCTGTGCTCTCTGCACAAAACTTTGCAAAAGAAAGTGCTGCGGCTTGTTTTCTTGCACCTCTGTCAATGTTCTTTTCTTTGATAGCAAAGGATGGTAATTTTCCTATAGCACCCACAGACTTGAATGTCTGCCTTGATTACAGTTTGTTTTATTTGAATTAGGATTATGAACAGATTCCTGAAGGGTGTGGTTCACTCCTGGGTTATCCAAGGTGTCTGGGACTTGTGGCGGTTCCCTCCCATAATTCCTGTGCAGACCACACCCAACTTAACAGAAGTGTCACCTTGGCACAGGACATATTAAAATTAAAATAAACAAGGAACTTCAATAGTTGGTGTTGGGGGTTATTGTTAAGGTTTAGTGTCATGGATTAACTTTAGTGCCATGTGAACCTGTTAGAAATGTGATAATTCAGACTTGGCATATGCTTATAAAAATGCCAAAGCAGATGTTACTTTTATTGACAATTACTGAATCCTAAGTGGATCCAGAGATACAAGCAGCCTGAAGGTAAATAGAAATCTTAGGCTTGTATGTTAGGTTTGTACCCGCCCTCCTGCTTCCTAATACTCTCTGTTGCATATCAAGGCTGTCCATCTATATCCATCTATAACGACTATTCAGGAAGCTCTGGAGGTACCGTAAGTAGGGGCAGAGCCAGGCTAAAGGTGTCAAGCTATAGTTTAGAGAAGGGTTTTTAGTCAGGGGTTTACTACTTTATTCTGCCCAGGAGATTTTAATTAATGATTCTTACAGTAATTTTCCATTTTTCACCTATCTCCATGGCATCACGTTAACATTTACATGCTCCCTCCTCCATCACATAGGGCCATACACCAAAAAAATAGGCAGGTCCCCATAGAATCCACAAAGTTATTGTTTTAGTAGATGCCTCCATGCTGCTGTTCTTGATAAACAAATGATCCAACTGTCCAAACTCCATGTTCTTGAGGTCCTTGTTTTGATAGTTTTTTTTGTTTTTGATAGTTTTGATAGTTTTTTTGTTTTTGATAGTTTTGGTTTTCCTAGTGCTTCCATAAGAGATGGGGACAAGAATCTCATCTGTCTTATTAATCTGTACCTGTCCTGGGGTAATAATGCCATCTTTCTGCCTATAGCTTTAGAGGTTGCATTATCAATCTTGCTCCCAAACAGTGCTTGCTCCCCTTCTCCTGCCATAGAGGATCTACACATTTGCTTGGAACATACATCAGCAATCCAGGGCTAAAGTCAAAGTGCATATTCAGCATAGCAAAATGATGCAAAAATAACATTAATCACAGCTTTGTTGAAAAAGTCTGCTAATAGTTAAGCTCATAGTGCAGTGCCAATATCTTATCCACTCTAGCCTGGACTGCTAACTCTACGTTGTCCATCCAGACTCTCACTTCCTTTGCCACTGTTACGCTACAGTTGGGCAGCATGATCCTCCTGCTGCCAAGTTGACATTCTTCAGGTCAAGATGTAATCTTTTTCTGAAGGACAGTGTATTCTCTATCATGAGCATGACATACTTCACAAGGCTGAATAGTGATGTATTTACCAGTCGGGGAGCATCAAGACATTCTACTTCTTCCTCTTCAAAAAAATAGAATTTTCACAGGCGATTTGGTATACATGCCTTCCTGTCTGCTTTTCCCTACTCATCCTTTACTCGTCAATTCCTTAATCTCTTTCCTTAATGAGCAGATTTCTTTAAATGTTTGTAGAACCTGTGCTGCTGCAATGACTTCACGTGAAAATTCCCACTGGAGCACATATGTGTACCACAGTGAAATCAAACCCCTGTTTAGAGTGGTCCTCAATTTTTTTCCTTAGAAATATCCTGATGTATCAAAAATCCCCATTTCATGGAATATTCTCTAAAGTGAGGACATGCTCAGCTGGTGGTGGTGCAACTGATATTAGGAGAGGTGCTTCCACCTGCTGTGAAGGTGATGAAAAATTTGTGCAAAATATCACAAAACCTTGCCTAATTCGGGGTACTACTGCCCTATTGTCCGCAACTTTCTTTCACACTGATTTCACCAGACAGTTCTCATCTAGGTCCCTACCTGGTATATTCTCTGTTGCACAACCCAAAATTTGCTACTTGAGGATCCTGTCCCTGGGGATCCTGTCCCTGACGTTAATGATTTGGGCAGCTGTTATGCTGGGGATTTTGATTGTTCATGTCGATGTTGATCTTGCGGCTTTGTTCTCTCCACAGCTTTCCACATCCAAGAGTGATTGGATTTGTGCCAATGCCTAAATGAGCTGGCAAAAAACACATCAATGTCATAATCAGATACTAAAAAACAAAGAAGCCTACCTAATGAATGCTCCTTAACTTCTTTCCCGGTGGTGACCTTTGGAGCTGAACAGTACATGCTGTCAGTAAACATAAGTGGTGGCCCTTGTAGAAAACATCATACAGTAACAAAAAACAACCTGTGAGTAAAAAACAATCCTTGGTCAGGCATGGGAACTAAGAGAATATAGCAATTGACACTGCTATTCAAAAACGGTGAAGCACTGAATGTGGCTAAAAATGCAGCTTTCAGAGAAATTTCCCCGCTGCCCCTGCTGCTTGGGAAACCTAAATAGCAGTCTTGAGCAAATATATCATGTGACTTGCATGACATCTTACACATATCATGAAACACAACACATGCCCTCTAAAAACCTCTTCTGACTGGTAACCATGCAGTAAAGCAAAAACCACCACCTACAAGAGTGTATACCAGCAGCTTGCCACCTCATCCTGACCATGCACTTAGCAAACACACCCAGATGGTATTGCAGTCATTGAGTCATTGACTCTACAAAAAATAATTTTATGTTATTGTGTGGTTAGCCATGAATATATTACCACATGGGAATGAGATGGTCCAAAGTAGATCATTTTAAACAGGCATTTCTCCGATGGGGGGTGGTTGTTACAGTTATTGATCCTATAAGATGGATAGGGGGCAGGGTAAACCTATATTGTGATTTAAAGCAAAGTTTTCAGTTTCGTAGGGCAGGGGCAGAGTGGAAGCTCTTTCATATTTTGACATTCTGTATGTGTACTATGTTGGGCCTTTAAAAAAAAACATATAATAATAATAATAATAATAATAATAATAATATGTGATGCTGCTGAAGGTTTTCTTTCCTGTTTGGTAAAAGATCTGTCAGGATGAATCTCTTTGAGTTCCACATATCATTTAACATATCATTTACTTTTACATATTAGGTTATTATTTCTATATAACTCTACTTGCCTATAACTTTGATACTACTAATCACTTATTAGATACTTTATGGATAAACTAATCTAATAAAGAGTCTTTGCTGGTGTTCCAACTATACACAGATGTTTAGTACAAGTCTGTAGGTAAAATTCCCAATTTCAATCTTCCAGTGATACTTGTAACCTCAGGTTCATTAGAAAAAAGGGCACAAAGGCATTCCAAAAGAACTAGGCCCACAGAATTCTGCAGGTTGTTTTAGGATGACCAGGCTGCAAACCACCTATTCATCTAATCACAGTACAAAGGTATCTGCCAGGACCAATACCTGACTACAGTGCAGTCATATTTTTTAAGCCACTCAACTGAAGACTCAACTCATAGAGTTGGTACAAACCCTTTCTGCTCACTGTGATAGGAACTGGCTCTTTAGCCCCAGCACAATAGGGATCACATAAAAAATACATTTTAATCAGATTTACCCTTTTCTTCTCCACATAGAACATCAGTCAGGTACAATACTTCAAGCACAAATGAGAACACAGGTGCTAACATCCAAAGCCAACCATGCAACCAGGCTACATAGAAACTTCTCAACTAAAGGAAGAACGCCACCACAGCACGTCCCATGTCTACTAGGGGCCTGGGGGGTAGAGCAATGTACCGCATTCCCCTAGGACACGGGTAGGAATAGTAGACCCCCTCAGCAGCAGCTTACAAGTTACTGTATTTCCCCAGAGGCAGAAAAAGAACTCCTTTTTTTTCATATTGTTCCCCAACTAACTCTCTACCCACACTTTCATCCTCTTACATTTCTCTCCAACCCCCCTTACAAGTTTTTAGGACACTTGGCATGGATTTACATTCATTTATTATTTATACAACGTGATACAACAGAACAACCATCTGTGCTCTGGTCCAGCCATAGGAAGCAGGTGTATCACACAACTGCCAAACATGGAAAAATCAGCATTTCTTTGTAGTGAATATGCTTCATTGTACTTCTGTGAATTAGTCATAGTGTTTATGGCGGATAATGGAGGTAATTAGGAAAGGTGGTGTACCTCATCCCTAGAGCAGATAGGGTAAGCAATGCTTTGTTGAGGTCATTAAAACACCAACTTACATCAGTCACAGAATGATCAGTGTAAAGTAAAGTCATCTTTAATGAATAGAAAACAAGGCTTACTTCTAAGCTGTATAGTTATAGCTAACATTGTTACATGATGATCCTAGTTTTTAGATAGCACTATAAATATATATATCACACTATGCCTTTGTCTGCATATGTTCTATTTCTAAGACAGACTAATAGTTTATGGCTATTTACCTTGTTTAAATTAGATTTGTGTAGCAAAATACTGATTGTTTTCAGAGAAGTATGCTATCCACCAGGATTTCAGTTACTAGTGCTATAGTCTGGTAATCATGGACATTTTTATGTAAGAACAATACTAATGGCATCTTATATTTTTTAAATGCCTTTACATTTATCAATTTCAATCAGTTGCTAATCTTTCAATGGTATTAGGCAAACTTACATAGAGGTTTCTGTGGTTGACTGTATGTGTGTACTGATTATACCTAGGTGAAATACAGTAAATGCAAATTTAGGTTTTTAGAAGAACATCCACATCAAATCTGACCTTTGCCTTTAGTATGTAGGTACTTGTAATTTTTTTCTATCAGTCCTTAAAGTCCTTAAAGCAAAAAGGTAATCAGCACTATGGGATGAAGCAAAATACACTACCGGGTTGTTAGCACAGATAAAATAGGCATAGTTTTATTTCACATGTGATTTTATTTAGCAAGAGTTCCTATTTAGTGTCATTTCTTAAAATTGAACTGAAATAGTGTTGGTACATATCTTCCCCTCCAAATACAGCTAGTAGGTTAAAGAGTAGAACATAATTTCAGTTCCACTTTATGTCAACTACCCTAAAGTGACCATCTGATCTGACATCAGCAGAATGAATTCTGATTGATTATAGCCATACGTTTCAGCATTTAAGAGAAGGAAGTCTATTGAATAATGCCACAAATCATTTTCAAGCCAGAAGTATAATAAACTGCCGTGAAATTTTATAGGATAAGGGCATAACCATCATTCTTTGTAGATTTTCTACTTAATATTCTGCTGAAACAACAAAGCAAAGCCAGAGAACAACTTGATTCAGACTCAGATACCATTGGGGGTTGATTTACTGACGGTAATGTAGCATTCTTGGCAGAAATGAGTTTTACACTACTTCCCTTGTTTAAGTATCCATGTATAAGCATCTATGTGATCACACTGGTGTGTACATGTGAAGGTAGTAAAGTAGCTAGACACTCTAGTAAATGAATCTTTAAATAAATGATATTAAACAACTATTTATTGCTATTCATTTTCAGCACAAACTGAAATCTGAATATATTGAACATTGTGCTACAATATTATATATAAAAATAATGACAAAAAGTAAAAACAAAAAAACTTTGCAGTAGTTATTATTAATTTTGTGAATGCTTTTTAAAACAAATATTACAAAAAATATGATCTGGAGCATGTTTCCATTTATTCACTTTGCTAAAAGTTGTTGATGATGTCAATGTAAAAGCAGCATACTAGTTGTATAAATGACACTGTCCATCAGATTTGTATAGGAAATGCATGTACACTTGCATTCTATAGCAAAATTGGGCATATTCATTTCCATTACCTTATACACTTAACTCCCTTGCTGTCTAACACTGCTGCTGCTTGGGGACCAACCTACATTAAAGGACAACCTCCAGGTTTGCTTCTATAGGCAGAATCTTCTAGGCTGCATCAACATCAAAACTAGTACCCTAAAAATAAAAGACCCTTCTCTTTGTGTCTCTCTGGGAGCATTAGGTGTTTCAGCCCCTACTCTGCAATAATGTTGCAGATTAGTTGGAATTTGCTGTAGATGCATACCAAAATATATCTTGTCCGGAGATGAATGGGAGTCCTACTGATATAGAAAAGTACATTTGGTCTGCAATATAAATTTCACATGATCCAAACCACCATATTGAGCAAGCATATGTAGATGTGTTGTTTGTTCATATCCAACTTGGAATTTGAATATTAAAGAATTATCCTGATTAATGCAAAGACTATACTACATTTTTACTTTGCCATTTTTACTTATTTCTTTGCAGCTAATTATCAGACTGAAAAAACAGAGATTGTGCACTGCCTTCCTTTTATATAAAACAGCGGCAACTTTATGTGTTCTATTAATATTTGTAAAGGGTGAAAAAAAAACAAGACTGAAATGACAACATTTATTTTCCCAACTTGGGCTAATATTTGGTTTTAAACACCACATTCAAATGTCATACCAAATATGAACATTTAAAGCATAGCAACTTTCCATTGTCAGGGGTAAAATAAGTTGAAGGATTCACTCGGCAAGCCTTAATTGAAACATTAAATCTCTATATCACATTCCAAATTTCTAGACAATAGGATGCCATATGTTGGGACTATTTTTCAGTGATATGATTATTATTATAAAGTGATAAAACTTTGTGAAAAAGCCAAATAGGCATATGAACTACTGACTGTCTCCTGTTGCAGTATCATATATTATTTCTGTGTATAAAAGCATGCATGAATTAAATACAGTGGTACCTCGGTATAAGTCTGCTTTGGAATAATTCCAACTTGGTATAAGTCCTGTTTGGACACGAAAAATTTTGCTTGATATACAACCTTTTTGCTAGAACTTGTGTGGGTCAAAATGAGTTATAATACCGCGGCTACCCTCTTTTACCTCTTTTGAGACAAAGCCATGACTGCCCACAAGCGTCAGTACGCCAGTTGCTACCATTCAGTGAAAAACCGGCGCTATAATTCTCTGTGAATTACATAACATCTCCTCCTCCTCCATTCTCAGCATCATCCTAGTAGGCACTCAACTCTTCTCAGCAAGGTAAAGGGAGGTTACATTTTAATTTATTTCATCTAATTGCTTTTGGATTTATGTATTTTAGTAATAAGCAGTGTTTAAATTATTTTATACAGCCCCATCAATTTATAATGCCAATAACAATAGGATTTTTATTCATGGGAATGGATTAATCATTTTCCTTTTATTTCTTATGGGAAAAGTTTGTTTGGTATAAGTCCTGTTTGGTTTAAATTCAAGGATCTGAAAGGAATAAAGGACTTATATCAAGGTACCACTGTAATATATTTTCTTTTTCCCTAATACTGTACACCTATATGCAAAGGATATATAAGATATAAGAGCAAAGGACTGTTTGTTGTGTGCAAAAGAAAGAACATCTTGAGTTACGCCTATTGTTGGCTATTGACCTGTTAACATTGGAGTGCTTGTGCAACAATGTAATTGTATTTTATTTGCTGAAATATAAATTGCAGCAATCTGGGAGCATTTCGCTTAGGGTACAGTGCTAGGAATCCTACTGAGAATTTTTCATTACTTCTATTGGTTTTTCTAGGTGAACAGTTATAAAAAGGTGTCATAAAGGGACACCCAATTTCAACCTGTTTAAAAAAAACGTTTTAAAGCTATTTTAAGGGATCTGAAGTATTAGAGTATTTATGTTTGCTAGGCACAGTACAGGTATTTCTTTCACTAGAATATCAGGACAATCATCTCCTTTCTGATTTACAAATACCCCCATAGACGAGCCAGCCATGTGGTTGATTCAGGGATCTGCCATTTAATGGCAGAAACCTCTTGACTCTAAACAAAACTGGATCTCTCTGTGTGCATTCTTTCTTTAAACAGATCATTATAAAGGGAGAGATCGATTTGTCAGACAAAAAGGTTTACAATTGTGAGTTTTGTGTGCAGAGAAACACTTTCCTCTGTTTTTTATTCACCTTAACGGAACCCACACCCAACATAATCCAACTTGTGTTTTTATCTGAAACATGTTTTTATCTTTTCTAAATAACTGGCACTGGTAAACATATAACAAAGCTAAATATGATAAAACATTTTTAAAAAATAAAAAACTACTGAAGTCCAATTGAGTACTTTAGTAAAGAAAGACAATAACAAAAATACTACTTTCATACTGACAAAATGAAAATATTTAATCTTGATTGGCTATTTCTGTCTGCTTCTATTCATCATTGGAAAGGTCCAGTAAAAAGTATAGTAATGTGAAAATCATCCTATAGCTCTCTGTACCATATTTCACTCTAAGCCACCACACCAGTATTTCCAGGAAAGAGCTCTTACTTGCAACATCTTTACCCTTTATTTATTTTATTTTTTACATTTTATTGCAGACCACACCAAATGATCTGAAAAACATGATTAATATTGTAGATGTTATCATCTGTGCCGAGTTGGTGCCCACTACGTTGCAATCATGCTTATTTGTCATCTGGTTAAGATCAGTAATGAGTATGGTAAATAAAGGTCAAATTGTGATGAAAGTTTCCCCTCCTTGATAGCATGAATAACAGTGTTGAGGATATGAAGGAAGCCCTCAAGGCTAGGCATGGATTCAGAAAAAAAAGCCAATGCATGTCGACAAAAGAAAATCAATGTCTTTGATGTTCTAAAGAGCAGGCAGTGTGTGGGTAGAACTGGTCCTGACCACCTTATGAACATGAGTGTGTGTGGGTGGTCGTTCATCAGAACAATTGGTTCACGGTAATAGGTCCAAATTTCAATGTTGTGTGCACTGGTCACATTTGCAATATACACGACTTTACATTGTAGACATATGGAACACACTGTGCATGGGAGTTATTAGGAGAAAGCATCTGCTTGCACAAAGTAATTTGCATTTCTAGGTCACCCAGTCTATCTGGGTTGTGTCTAATATACATGTGGGAAAAATAATGGGTTTCCACCTGGCCATTTATAATGTCAGGATAACTGCAGCTATTTATGTACAGGTTGGCATGGTGCAGTTGGCTTTAGTCTTAGGGTATAATCATGTGTTGCGTACAACTGAAATAACAGCCCTATTGTCTATATCTCTGTAGTCAATGATAACCACAGTGACTCAGGGGAATGCTGACATTGGGCAAAGCCTGTACTGACATTAGGAACTGCACACTGCTCATGTTTTCCTGCAGTGGTTAGTACTTTGTGTGAGAACTGCTGGAGTCACATCCCTTTCCATCCAACTTGTCTCAGCAGCTCTGCTTTGCAAGGTCACTGATTAACGCTCAGCTGCAGGGCTGACACACTGTCACAAAGGTCTGCCCTTTCCAATTTACATGAATCCCAGTAACTATATCATCTGCGGGGAGAATGTACTTCAAGCTTCCAAACACATTTAGACAATAAAGAACATATTTTTCTAGATACATACTTCCAAGTATTTTTAGCTTGATTGGAAATGTCCACAAAAATGAAAAGAATGCTAGAGGTATCTGGTCACTTGCAGAATTGGAAAATACAAAATATGTTTTTATGCATTATCACTGTTGTAGGGTTATTACAACAAAAGGAAAAATGTTGTTATAGCTCACTTCACGCAAACATTGATTGCAGTCTTTAAATAACTATGTCTCGCTAAACTGTATCTCTAGCCAGTTTGTTTTTTACTGGTTTCTGCCCTTTTTGCCTAGCCATGAATTACAAAGGAAGATATTCTTTGTAGTAAAATATGAAAATAATTCCATATAATCAACACATAAAAAGGTCAGCACAGATTGTTGGATAGAAATTAGCCAACAGAGTGATTTTTGTGTTAAGTGTTAGGCCGGGTCAGTAATTAGCCATTGGCTTTCAGGTATCCCACTAATATGGTACTATTTCTAAACAAAATGACCGATTATGAATAAAGCACCCAGACACCTACACATCCTCTTGCCAATGGTGAGTAACACAGTTTTGTATTAAAAAAGAGTTTCCAGACTACCAGTTCAGTATTGTAGCCATAGTTCACCCATCCAGGGTCTATATGCCTAAAGTCAAACTGTTAGCAGAGTAGGGTGACTGGTTGATCAAAACCTTAAAGGATTGTGAAGGCAATTACAGCATGATTTCAGGTGTTTACAGCTTTTTTCCTTAACCCATTGTGTACGATAAGTATTTATACCATGTGATCTGATTTGAGCAAAAAATATCAATCCAACTATAGTTAGGCTAAACTGTCTCCTCTGTAATATTGGACCAACTATTAAATCTCAACACCTTTTGTTTATGTGTAGGGACCCTTTGTGGGGAGTGATGTCCCTAGTCCGAGTTCAGTATGGTCCAGATGCAGGTTTTATGTATGAATAAATATCCTGATATTTGGGCGAAAGCATTTGGCAGGCATGAATCATGGCTCAGGATTTAACCCATTCTAAGGCCTATGTCTGGTCAGAGGCCGTAGGATGAGGGAGGTAGCTTGCCATGAATATGGGGAGCCCTTTAGTGGCTCCAGTGGAGAAAAAAGGGTTCTGCAAGGTGCTTTGATTATTCAGAACTGTCTAAAGAAGGTGCTGCCTTATCCAAGCAGAGACAAGGCTGGAGTCTAGGTATTCATGAAGGTGAACTGAAGCCAAGATACAGCGCATCAGCAAGAGAAAGGGAAATGTGGTATTTAGCCTACATCCTGGTGTGTAAACTCCTTATTTTTGAAAATGGTCAGCTGCCTATTATTGACATCCTGCACATTATTCCTCTCTCCTAATCACTTTAACCTGTTCAATAATACCCCTAGACTAAGAGATGGAACAAGGCTGTGTATTTGTACCCCACTAGAAGCGAGAACCCACAGCAACTCAGCGTCCCCTACGGGACAGTGAGGTCTGGAGAGAGTAAGAAAAGGAGTATAGTGCAAGGCCTGCATGAATGGGTAGATAGGTGAGCAGACAGCACAGGGTTAATTTTCTGCAAAAGGGGGGTTGGGGGTGAGAGGGGGGGGGCGAGTAGGGAGGTGATGATAGAAGGGGTTAGCAGGAGTTAAAAAGGCAAGGAAAAGACAGTGAAGGCCTTTTCGCAAGAGATGGCAGTGAGGGAAAAGTTTTCCCACCCTTCCTCCCTTTATTTGGTTATTAGGGATACAGTATCCATTAATTTTGCCCATATTACCGGTCTTACTGTCTGGTATACCTTTTCTGTTACTGCTTTGTTCTTAGTTGTGTCCTCAGCCCAAAAGGCAACCTTCCCTGTGATGTTACCAGGACCCGTGGGCATATTTGGATCATCTTGCATGTGCATGAAAAAATTTAAACAACAACTCAGACACTGCAGTAAAAGCTATATTTTCCTTTATTAAAAATTATATATTGTAATATTATAGGGTTTAAGTCATCATTAAGTTAACTTGTTTTTTATGATTGTTTGTACAATTGTATCACTTGATAAATCCTCACACCCTGCTGATTTATATATTATTGATGCATGAACGAGGAGAAATGTTCAGAACACAGAGTACATACGTCAATTGAGATAATCCTAAAAAAAGGTACAGGTATAAATTAGGGAAAAATATTTAAGCATATTTTTCACACTAGTATTTACATAAATGTACATAAATATGGATACTGTAGTGGAAATAATATCGGGTACAGAGTGTTACGGTAATTCATTCATGACTGACAGCTGCACCCTCTGCATTTTATTGGGGTTATTAGCCAGTGTTACCAACTTGCAAGAAATTACATTGATCAAATAAATCAAACACAGCAGAATAATTGAATTGGCCACAGGTTTTATTACTGGCTCATTTTAAACTTTAACAATTTGTTAACCAAACAAATAGTGAGTAACCATACATTTTTTGCTAGATAACCACTTAAACACCACACTTAATCAACCAGGAGTCCCACCACAGTTCTAGCTCCAATTGGTACCAATAAACCTTCATTCCTTCATTACTTGAAGGAAAAGACTAAGGCCACATAATTTCAGGCTAAGACATAAAGGAGGGAGGTAGGTAGTTGCAGGACAGTCTTTGCTCAGCTATGACTATGTTTTTTCCTCTCCTTTATAGGCTCCTGCTAGGATTGTTACAGACAGCCTTCTTACCCACCAACACAGATTGCACATATAAGACTAAAGACCTCCCAATACTGTTAAATACCTCTTAACAAGTAGGTGGGGAAGAGGGGGGGAGCAGCAGCAATTATGTCTCAGGGTGGGTTTCACCAGAGTCAAATTCATGCTGCTGCAAAACCTTCTCGGCCCATTCTTTTAATAAATAGATGCTGGAAGAACATTATAATGTCCATGTATGCTATGCCAACTCAACAATGTGTAGTCATACATCACTAGCATTTCAAAAAAGGTTACTCCTCCAAATAGTTTAGACGAACCCTGCCAAAATCCTGCCGCACTAACAAATATCTGTGTGATTGAGTAAAATATGTCAGAAATGAAAGATCGAAATTATTTGGAAAAATTAAAGTTTTTGAAAGTTTTGACATAATATGAGGCTGTCTGTTTTGTAAAGCTTAACTTCCAGATAAGCAAACATTTTGTAAAGGCATGTATGCTTACATAAATTTGCCTTTTATATTTTTTGTGATATTTGTGCAATAATGCACTGTTGCTTTCTCTCTTTGTTAAGGGTGACTGGTCTTGTGTCCGCTTACCTGAAGTTTTTATTGTCAGCCTTGGTGTCCTGTTTATCACAAATCTATTATGCATCACCTTTGTATTATTATTATTATTATTAATATTAATAATAATGAATAGGATTTATATAGCGCCAACATATTACGCAGTGCTGTATTTGTAATGTTAGAGGTGACATTTCTCATGCGGAATACAGTACATTTTTTGAATGGCCTTTCAGTAGCCTGTTGAACAACAAACAAATCCTTGGAAGCCAGTAAAAAACAACAACAAAACCAAAGAAAGTTGTATAATAGATTCTGTATAAAAACCCTTTATGGAGACATTCATTACACAGTAGTGTGTCATTAAACTGCTGTGCAGAAAGGGTTAAACCCTTGTCAAATGAAAGCGGTCCCTTGGCTGTGTTTTACAATGCATTCTTTTGGTTTCAGGTCAAATCTGCTCTTTTAGCCGGTTCAAACTGACATTTTATACCCAGGGCCCTTACTAGAACATGGCTTATAAAACATTTCATGATTTTTATAGGTCACTGTCAAAACATCTCTGAAGGATGGAGTTGAAAAAGGTAATAAAATGAACATAAGTGTAAACCAACAGTGCTGGAAAGAAGACACCTGTCTGCCCTGGGATTTGTTATGTTATTATTGCAAATTGCAATTATATAGGAGGCTTTCATATTCAGCACCCGGAAGAGGATTAAACTGAATGAAACAATATTACAGTGATACACCAAGGGGTCTGTCTCTTAATTTCACTACATTTTGTGTTCCCATTTAACAGATGTGATAACAGAAAAAATCAGTTTGAGATGGATCAAATTCAGTCTGATCAGTCAAGAAATTCAAGGGAAATCAGAAATGTCAAGCTTAAAAAAGTTCAAATTACAATTTTTGGGGAAAAATCACTGGCAATTTTTAGAAACTTAGACACGTTGGGTCTTAAATATTAAAGCTCTCCAAGCCTGGAGAAGACAGACTATCATTGGAGAACCTGGAATGGTTCTGTATAGCAATGAAAAAATGACCAACTAAGAGCGATGATTTTAATAGCAAAGAAATCAAATTGAGGTTTGCTGGATCATCCTTTTCAGTCTTGGCTTTAATAAATTGGTCGAGTCTGATTCCATTTGTTTGTCCTTGTTTGTTACATTACAATGGGGAAATATTGACTGTGTATAACTGAAAATAGCTACTGTAATTTTACTTGGTTAACAGTCACAATATGAGAAAACTGGCAAATTTTATGTTCAAATATGTGAAAAAAATGCCTGTGTGTAACTGGAAATATTGCTGTGATTTTGCCTGCTTAACAGTCACACTGTTCGAATTAATTTCTTAAGAGCATGTTTCTCTGAAGCATATTTTTCAAAATCACTTTTCTCAAAAGCACTTTCCTGAAAGTACTCTCGTAATTACTTTGCAGAAAGCACTGCCTGCTCTATTTTAACCCTAATTCTCCCTATAGTTTTGATCCAAGTTCTGTCACTACCTAACTGAAAATGATGCCTTGCCTAGCTATGAACCTTCCTTTATAGAAAGCTCTACTGGAATCATTCCTGAGGTCAGGAATAGCCCTCTAAAAAAGACCAAAATGCCAATGAATCTGCCTGTTATTGGATCATCCCAAAGGTGGGCACTTCTGTCCATATCCATACTAGGAATGAGATTGGATGGTTCACATTCTAAGTTCAAATTCCAAAGTCGGAATAGCTCAGCTTGTAAATCATCCAACCACCATTTTTTAGGGATGTACATAAACTATTGAATATGCATCACTGGGGTAGCCCGGACCTTCACCCCCTGTCTTCTTAAACCCGATTTTAAGTACAAAACACCAACCCCACTTACCAGCCAAGAAAACATACTGACACCTGCTGGACTTAAAATGGCTGGCAAGCAGGCATTTATTAACAAATAAATAAAACCACTTTTAATAACAATAACCATAAATATAACAATAAATATAACCTTCATTTGAATTAACATAAATATTAATTTATATACAATATAATTTATTTATAATT
>NC_092861.1:43870663-43871800 GCF_032062135.1 Pyxicephalus adspersus | reverse complement strand
TATAAATAATATTATATTAACATCAACATAATGTACATAAATGTGCAAACTTTTTTACATACAATTAACATATACATTTTTCCACTTAACATATACAACCTTTCTTAACCAAATTATAACCATATAAAACACATATAAACCCCCAGGTTAAATAACCACCAACCTTCTCTAAACCTAACCAACCAGGTTGCAGGCCTAGGAAAGGTAACGTCACATCACATCACAAGTATCACATACATTTTCACACCGGCCCCTAGCCGCCCATCACCGCCTCAGGGGCCCCACGCCATAGGACCGTTAAAGGAACACCCTACCATTGGATAAACCCACACCATAGCACCTTTAAAGGAGCACCCTACCGTTGGATTTCCCTTCCAAATTACCATTCCAAACCCCAACCGCCACAGCACACAGGCGGAATACTTCATGCCTGTGCGTCCCTCCAGACCTGGATTGCTCTTTGCACTCCATCTTGCAATCCCAAAACCACATGTCTATTCCAATGGCATTAAGATGCACTCCATCACTACAGAAATACTGCCAGGTCTCCTCTTCAAACTCCGGGTGCCACACTGCGATTCCACCATTCCGCACCACAAATCTTCCCACCTTAATCTGTGCTTTATTAATTTTCTCCACTGACCGAGCTTCCCTCCAGCTAGTCCTAGCCACCATGTCTGACTAGACTATCACCAACCCCAGGAATTCCAATCTTAGTCGTAAAAAATCCAGGCTAATGTCTCGTATTAACCCCCGCATGTCTTTCCCTCCCGCTGTTGCCCCTGCCCTGGATAGCCCCAGCTGTCGTCCTTCAGGTCACACTTCTGCCCTTTTTGCACCCCACCATATCAGTGGCCCACTATCCACACCAGACAGCGGTAAACATCAAGAAAACAAAACACATAACCAATATCAAACCAACAAGACCATTCCCCTTCCATTCCAGCTCCCCCAACACCCCCAAAATCTACAGCAAATATGGCGCGATATAAAGCTAAAACCTCCATGATTCCAACCTGCCAATCCTCCTGATAACCTCTCGCCACCTCCTTTGACTCTAATCTGAAGGGAACGTGACGAATAGCCTTGCTCATACCTTCCCATCCAGGGTAAGCATCTCTTGAAAACCGCAAAAAA
>NC_092861.1:43856996-43869903 GCF_032062135.1 Pyxicephalus adspersus | reverse complement strand
AAAATGAGATAGGCGTCAGCGATGACATTACACCCCCCTGGAATGTGACGAGCAAACAGAAAGATGTTGTGTTGCAGACATCTCACAAACAAATGCCGCAACAACTGCACCGCCGGAGCTGACAACACTGACAAGCTATTGAAAGCCTGCACCACCCCAGGTTATTGCAATGAATCTTCACTTTTTTATGCTGCCCCCCACAACTCCACCGCCACCACTATCGGACACAATTCCAGCACCACCACATTTTTCACTAAATGCATACGTGTAAAGGTTCAAATCAATTGCGTCAATCAGTCCCTCTAATCACAAAGCTTTCCAGTTAAAAGGATTCCAAGAAGATTCTCCACAGCTTCAAGTCCTCCTGAACCTCCTTGAACACTTGCACAAAGTCTGACGGCATTTTGTCCCACCCATCTTCACCACCCTACAGGCAAAGTTCAATGTCCCCAACAACGACTGAACCTCCTTTAGGCGCATCTTCCGCCACCCACATGCCCACTGAACTTCTTGCTGCAATGCCACCAATTTGTCCCTCGGCATCCAAATAGTGAACGACTGACTCCACCCCCAACCACTGTGCACACCACCCATTCCAAAAAGGTGCTACATTTCTCAAACAACGCACAAGAAATAGAGCACCCCATGGGAAGGCAGCGATCCACAAAATACTCCCCACGCCATTTACACCCTAACAATTGAATACACCCCAAACCCAAACATATATCCTTTGCCGGCTTTTCTGACACCACCTCTGGACACCTCAAGGCTGAGTCTAAATTCCTTGGCTCCTCCTGAAACGTCTCCAAACTGCATGGAATCCAAAACCCATGTAAAAACCCCTCCCCCAGCACCCTCGCCGCCTTACGGTCTTGATACTTGCCCTCCCACCCTATCATGCAGGCCCTACGCCTAGTTCCCTTGCTGCGGGCCTAACTATTATATTATAATCAAACATTTGTATTTATTAGGTTAAAAAACTCCCCTTTCTCTCCATAACATCTTTTTTTTTAGCTTGTCTAGTAATGATGATTGCCAAGGTGTCCTGCTGTGAAAATATTGCTTCTCCATAGCAACAGTAGCTCCTTCTAGTTTATTAAAAAGAAGTGCTATAAAAGTACATAGTATAGATAAATATAGATCTCCTGTGAAGATCTGTGAGTTTTTTTATTTCTCCACTGGATAGTAAGCTAGGGGACAGGGAACATATTTAGGGACATGTTGTCCATTCATTATATCTAGACAACAGGCGAGTTTAAAGATTGGGTTTTTAACTTTACACCATTTTTATCCCCTGTGTTTCCCCCTGTGTTTCCAGGCCTGAAGGCATGCGCCTGCACATTATTATAGAGGTACATATATTCACTCAGAAAGAGGGACAGCTAAGAAGGGGAAAAGGAATGAGGGACTTAGTTCTGAAAAGGGGACAGACTTTCCAAATTAAAAACAGGAGGCTGTGACTATTATGAGATTAGGAGACAGAAGAAGTTACTATATAAATAGAAACTCAAGTAAATAAAATTGCATCATATAATAGTAAGTAGATTAGTTATGTATTTCCTAGTATTTAATTTATTGTTTATATTTTTTATAGAGGTGACCTTTCTTTACATTACCCTGAGGAAGTGGATTATTGTCAAGGACATGGTTGTGAATAGTGAAGTACCCAAATCACATTCAGGCATTGCATATATATAAGGTAAACCTGTGTATGTAAATTGAAGTATCTATGTTTTGTTGGGGCATACCAAATGAAGAGAATTAGGTATAGGCAGACAGGGAATTACATTTTTTTACACTGATATGGCAATGCAGCCATTCCCTGAACATAACAATGTGTTTTTTTTTTTTTTTTTATGGGGACATTATTTCTATGTGTTTTCTAAAGTTTTTGTAATAACAATTGCAGATTTTTCTTAAAAGATAGGAAAGTGCCATTTTGATCAACATAAGAAAATGGAGGCCTCCTTCCAAGGGAATAGAGCATCTGTTTGCTGCATTAAAGATTTTACAGTACCTCTCTCCTTCGCTTGGTATGGCATTTTTAATTTAGGATCCTTTTTCCGGCCCACAATTTGGAAGCACAAATAGGTCTGTAAGCAGTAAAACTTGTCCATGTCAGCTTTTAGCCTATTAGTATACGCTTGTGAGTGATTTCTGGCTAATCTTCAAGTGGGCTACAGGAATGCCAGGTACTGGTATACCTAGTAGTTGCTCTCCCAATATACATTTAGGTCAATAAATATTTGGACAGAGACAACTTTTTTCTAATTTTGGTTCTGTACATTATCACAATTAATTTTAAACGAAACAACTCAGATGCAGTTGAACTGCAGACTTTCAGCTTTAATTCAGTGAGTTGAACAAAAAGATGGCATAAAAATGTGAGGAACTAAAGCCTTTTTTTTAACACAATCACTTCATTTCAGGGGCTCAAAAGTAATTGGACAAATTAAAAAGCTGAAAATAGATCATCCACCACTGTTGTCTTTCGTGGACGTCCAGGTCTTTTGGCGTTGCTGAGTTCACCAGTGCTTTGTTTCTTTCTCATGATGTACCAACTGCAAACAATACAGAAACAAACGGCATTAGAAATGTGACAGAGGCTCCAACTTTTTCAAGCTTAGAGTGGATGTTGCCTTAATCCTGGACATTTATGTCAGTTAGTTTGTCATCATCCATCTGCATGTGCAATGCTTTGTTTTTTTACTGAAGTCGGTTTTAAAGTGCTTGTAATTACCGAGGATGTGGCCAGCATGAAGCGTAAACACGAAACATTAAACACCATTTTACTATAACATTTTGTCCTGCTTTCTGTTCAGACCATTGAGTCCTTTTAATGTTGATAATTTCTTACATACCAGTAAATGAAAGGAAGATCTTCTATGTGTCTTGGTATTCGGAGCACTATTGGTTACTGCAACATAAGCAATGAACAGTCAGCAACACTAGTAAATTGTCCACACTGAAACAACGTCTTCACAAACATCTTTAAACCACTGACACGCCACAAATAAACCAACAGAAAAACCTTCCATTTAAAAGGAACAAAAACACCTTGTTTACTTATATAGTTATCTTTAAATTTGAAAAGAAACTCAATGTTAAAGTTGTTTTTTAATAAGAATAGATTAAAGAAGGTTTCTCTTCCAGGTTGTCATGGCCACATATGCCCTTGCTGGGGATGTTTCTCCTCATTTCCTGCCTTTGTGCCCATACTAGATAAGAGGCACATTTTCTCCAAGGTGCAAAGACAACAATTAAAGGACTCCTCTCCAACTCATTTAGAAAATTAGCTGTATTTATGTGTTTTTTAAAAATATTTCACATATTAGAAATATGAACACGATATTATTGACATTCTTATTGAAGGCTCTATCGAGAAAGACACATAAAGCACATAATACACAAAAAAAGGCAAACACATAAAACTATTCTGCACTTCAGCAGTAGTGTGAATCCAGTGAATCTCCAGCTCCCACCCATGTTACCCACCTCAATCATAGCACCACCCATCTACTGCCCTCTGCCCAAAACAGAGCCTCTCCACCCACCCAACTACCCCCCTGTCACAGTGTTCGCCACAGTTTCCCTGATCTGCTCTGCCCCACACCTCAACCCTTCCCAAGTGCCAGTGCCTTTCCATCTATGTGATGTTAGTTTTAAAGAGCTTTCCATTGTTTTTCCTTGCTGTTCAACATACAGTACCTGTTGATTCTGCTTGGTGTACTGGCTTCAGGACTCTTCCAGTTGTAGGGTGACAATGCTCTACGAGGTTTTTCAAATTTCAAACAGCTTTTCTATCTTTTCCTTAATGGGGCTGCCACTGCACTACAAGGTTGTATGGTGGGATCAGTCACCCTGTGCACTATATACAGAAACAAAGTGGTATTTTTTTTACAGTGAAACATTTGAGTCTAAGTAAATGTCACAGTTTTAATTTTGTGTAATCTGTAATCATATAGGGGTAACATAACCAATAAATGCTTGTAGAGCAGGCACGCATTCTGATTAAAATACACGTTGCTACTTTATGTACATCTTATATCATGACCCATTTCCGGGTTTATTGTATTTTTTTCTACAGGTGATATATGCAATATGTTTTGGTTCCTTGGGTGGAGACATAAAAAGTAACAGTTTTCTAAAAAACATACAATAATCTCCCAATAACATGTTTGAAACAAATACCGCATAGTTTCATGTCAAATCACACCCAGTGCTAGTACAAATAATGTTGCTTGGGATAGCTAGAAAATTGCCATGTTGATGATTCTGTAGCCTTCTGAATATACAAGCTCAATCTTTTTTTCTGAGGTCTCGCATATATATAAATGTAAAAACATACAGGGATACATATATGAAAGAACCAGTGTTCTGCAATAAACACCAACAAAATGTATAACATTCTAACTTTTGTATATCTCCCCTGGCTGTCTGATCTAGCCTCCTAAGCACTGGGTTATATTTCATTAAAGTGCTGCAATTGTTAGAAAAAAATTCCTCTCTTCTGTTTTTCCAACCAGCCTGATAGTTTTTACAAACTACAGTCTGTACGTGCTTAGATCCAATATATACACACACATATATATATATATACCATTATAATAGTTTTTCCTCATCAAAAGTTATATTTTAGCATGGTGTGTCTATGATGTGTGCTGCTATAACCTGGAGTGAACAAATAGAAGAACAAATGGAAGTATGTGAGTTAGTGAATCCTGGGCACAACTAGAATAAAGGAATGTGGATAAATAATGATACAACTTTTACCCACAGGGGTACTTCTCCCCAACTTGCAGCATGTTTAAAGCTATTTATAGTTACACAGTAGATGACAGCTGCATATTTCAACACTCAGGTACACAAGTTTGTTGAGCCCTGTGCATGGCGAGCAGTAAAGCATGGCCAGTTTCAGTCTCAAACCCTGTGGCCAAGCCGTTCTAGTAAGATCCTAAGAACTTGAAAGGTAATGAGGCCAATGGGACAAACAGTGCAGAACAAGCCTGTCATTTATGTTCCTTGATCTTAAAACTTAGCTCTCCTGCTTGAAAAATGAGAATACTTTTTAGGGACAAATAGAAAAAAGATAAACATGTTTGGAAGACATATCCACTGCAAATTCTTAGCTGTAGTCATGGAGTAGACTACTGAAAAAAATAATGTCAGTATAGTTTAGATTTGAAAACAGAGTCACAGCTACATTTAGATGTTTTTTTTTACTATATAATTCTCATATTATACTTAAACACCCAAAATCTTAAATCTGAGAAGCTTGTAACAATACTTAGAATGACGATGTGCTATCAATAAGTAATATTTCCTCACTATAGGCCAGTCCAATTCCACCATGCAGAGCATTGCCCTTTATTATCTGGCTGCTATCTCTCAGCAAGTACTGTATATAAGAGGCAGCAAAGAGTAGAGGAATGGAGAAGCAAGTAGGGTCCAGCCCATCCCCCCAACTGGGTCATACACCTCTGCCACTAAGCTACGGCAAGCTTGCTATTTATTAGAGGAAATTCTACATTTGAATGACAATATATTTCATCTCATATTTTATCTCTTTTCTCCTATTTGGCATTGAAGAGCAGACTACAGTTGTTAGACTGAAAAGACTTTGTGGTTGTTGAGTGTATTGCAAAAAGACATGAATATGCCAAGATTCATACTGCAGACTCTGCAGTAAGCGATATGAACAACCATGCTCAGGCTTGTCTTTTAATATTATGGTATCACATCTGCTAATATGGTATAGCTCATTCAGTCATGGAAGATATATAAATAGAACAGGCCTGGAAGAATAGTGCCATGTTTTAATGCCATGCATAACATGAAGACTCATTTACTGATGACACTAATCTGACTGTGCTGATTTAGCATTGTCAGGAGAGTAGAATAATAATGGACACACACACACACACACACACATACACACACTGTTTTACTATATTAAGAATAAGAATTATTTTTATCAACTGTATAATATTATTGTTATTACACAGTATTTATATAGCACTGACATATTACACAGCCCTTTTCAAAGTCCGTAGTGCCTGTCCCTACCACATAAGGCATATGTCCTAAGTACAGTCTAAGGTCAATTTTGGAGGGAAATCAATTAACCTAACAAGTGGCCATTCATACCCCCCAAGTTAACTCCATTGCTTATTCTTTGGATGATTTGGAAAATCGCAATAGAAGAAATAATGTCAGAATCCGCGGTTTACCCGAGGCCACAACCACTCCAGATCTAATGGCCACTGTACAAAGGATCTTTATTCTCCTATTGGACAGGCCTGTAACCACTGAAATTCTTATTGATAGGGCCCATAGAGCGCTGGGTCAAAAGCCTTCTGATGTATTACGTCCGAGGGACGTCATATGTAGAGTACACTACTTTCATGTTCGAGAAGACATCATGGTGGCAGCACGGAGGAAATGTGTTCTGGATTTTGATGGCGCACAGTTGTCTTTTTTGCCAGACCTATCTAGGCGCACGTTAGCAATGCGCAAAGCTCTTAAACCACTGTTGGAGGAATTAAAATCAAGAGATATCCACACCCAAAGGCAGAAGTTGACCTTCAAGAATATTGATGACCTCTCGAAAATCATTACAGTACTTTAATTACCACCTACTGAGCTCCCTCAATGGCACCAGGCAATTGTTGGTTTCTGAATGGTTTTTGGAAAATAATGCTATCAGTTTATAATTGCCTCTTCAGATGTTTTCTAATGCATAATTTCTTTTTGGAATATGATGGTTTTTAATCAAATTGCCCTCTCCAGGTCTACATCCCAAGAGTTATCTATATATACTATATCCATCGTTTTTACGGGACTACGTCTAGGAGTGATCGGTCTAGGCCCTGGATACTGGCTCATGACTATGATCTCAACATGTGACTGTAGGCATAAGGAAGCGACCTATATTTACCTCTGATCCTACTATTTACCTTTATATACGCTTATGCTGCAATTGACCGGATTGCCTTCTGCTGAGTTTGTTCCCAATTTGTGTTCCACTGCTTATTTTACTCTACACTCCCTCACTACAAATAGGAAGACCTTTTGGAATGACTATTTGATACAAGGCTGCAACATCATATGGACATTGGATCATATTCCAGGTTTCAATTTATGTCTATATGTAGGCCTATTTATGTTAGTTGTTTTTCTTAGAAGTGTCATATTTTGCCAAATTGTTGAAAGAGGAGTTGTTTATCTCTGTTTAATATACCAATGCCTCTGTGTGGAGGCACCTCATGTTGCTACAGGTTAATAGCCCTCCACGTTCCCATGTAGGGCTCTTAACTGTATAGGGTTTTTCCCTAAGCTAGGGGACTAGCGAGTACCTATTTTACTAGCCTTTTACTTTTTTCTCTTTTTGTTTTTGTTCCTGTCCTTTGGTGTTTCCCCTTTCTCTGTCCTACCTTTAAGTCCTTTCCCCTTCCTTGCCCTCACCTGCCTTGAGTAGTATTATACTCTGCCGAAGCACTTACATTAAAAAGTACCATTTTCTAGGATGACCAGTCTAAAATTCTGCACCTATAATGTGAGAGGCATTATTATCCCCAATAAACGGTCCCAAGTACTTTATGCTTTGCACAAACAAAAGGTGGGGATCATCTTTTTACAAGAAACCCACTACCGCTTAGGTCATATACCTCAATCCCGCAACAGATATTTCCCGCACTGGTTTCAAAGCACCAACCCCACGTCCAAATCTAAAGGGGTATCAATCGGCATCCATAAGTCTGTTCCATACACTGTACTGGATCAACAATCTGATCCAATGGGTAGATTTCTATTTTTGAAAATGGGGCTTTATGGAAAGACATACACGCTAGCAAATTTGTATCTTCCTAATCATTACCCGATCCAATATGGCATTGATGTATTGCACACGTTGATGTGTTTTAGAGAAGGTCAGGTCATTATTGGGGGAAACTTCAGTTTCGTGTTAGAACCTTCCATGGACTTCTCATCAGGAGACGGCCGGTATTCAAAATCCAGGCTGACACGATTTAGGCAAGCTCTCGCCCAATTTTCCCTAGTAGATGTGTGGAAAGCTACCAATTTGAAAGATAAAGATTATTCTTTTTTCTCCCCGGCACATAATACGTACCATCGCTTAGATATGTTTTTAGTATCCCAACATATCCTGGTGACCCCACATGCAGCTTCCATAGGGAATTTCCTGTGGTCGGACCATGCACCATTTTTTTTTTATCTCTAGGGGTCACGGATGTACCAAAATCTTCCTTCACATGGAAATTAAATGGCAAGCTCCTTTTTGACCCAGACTGTGCACAGGAGCTCCCCAACATTATCAAACATTTTCTATCAGACCATGCCACAGATGATACGCCCCTACTTATTCAGTGGGAGGCACTTAATTGTGTACTGCGAGGCCATTCGATCAAACATGCAGCTAGGCTTAAAAAACACAAATCCGCAACCATCAAAGATCTGTTGGCGGCTATTGATTCTTTGGAAAAAGCCCATAAACAGAAAGCTGATATGGGGCTCCTGCTATCTTTGTCCCAGAAAAAGCAACAATTGACATTGCTTCTGGATGAATTTTCGCTTAAGATGAGAGATCTTAAGAGACCCAAAAATTATTCTATCACCAGGGTAACCAACCTCTTCTTTTCAAGAATTTTACAAAGACTTATACAGTCTGAAAGGTATATTTGCTAATTTGGATCCTGATCTCTTTCGGTCCAAGGTACATGACTATATTTCTGACACAGCAATACCAACTATACCTGCATAAATTTAATCCCAATTAGACAGCCCTTTTACTGAATTAGAACTACAGGCTCTTCTTCAGTACCTGGTAAGAGCCCGGGCCCTGATGGGTTCACCCCTAGATTTTACAAGATGTTCCATGAACCTATTTCACCATTTCTACTATCTGTATTTAGTGCAGTGTCAGCCACCTCTGTGTTTCCCATCCAATCCTTAGAGGCTCACATAACAGTGATACCCAAACCAGGTCAGGATCATACTAAGTGTAGTTACTACTGACCAATATCTGTAACTAACCTGGTTATTCGGCTCTATTCCAAGTTATTGGCCAATTGATTGAAAGCCTTACTGCCTCATCTTACCCATCTTGAACAGGCAAGTTTTGTGATGGGACCGGAGACACGAGACAATACTCTAAAAGCAGTCTCTCTGATAAATTGGGTTGGAAAATCTGCAGTCTCTATTTGTATTTTATCGGTTGATGCTGAAAAAGCTTTCGACCGTGTACACTGGGTCTTTCTTCAGTAAACCTTGAAACTTTAGACTTTACTTTAGTAAACCTTGGACTATAGACTCTGCTTTATGCTCATACAATCATTTACAACTTTCATGGTTGGGAAGGGTGAATGTGGATAAAATGGACATTCTGCAAGGTCTTGTATTTCTTCTCCACGCTTGCATTTTCCCCTCCTAAATATTTCTTTTCCCGTTTGGATCATATGATCTTCTCTTTTATTTGGCATGGGAAAAAAGCCTGTATAAATCGATTAATCCTCACTAGGAAGAAGCTTACAGGTGGCTTAGCCGTTCCTGATTTTAAACTGTACTTCAAAGCTGCAGTACCTAAAAGAATACTAGACTGGACTCACAATAAGAAACACAAAGCTTGGGTAATTATTGATGAATCAATACTCTCAGGCCCTTTACATTTAGCCCCCCACAATTTAGACCCCATTCCCCTTTAACACCACCCACTGTATCCCAGACCCTGTTGGTGTGGGATGACCTGCTGGAGCAAGGGGTCCTTTCCTCTAGACCCAGGCAACTCTCTCCATTTTTCCAAAATCCGGAGTTCTTCCCATCTCTTCAAGTCTCTAAATTTTTGATTTGGAATATCAGTGATCATTCCAGAATCAGCCAGATCCTCATTAGGGGGGATATCCCTTCCATGCAGGATTTAAGGGTACCTGGACACCAAGGCGGAATTACTTAGTTGGCGTATTTCCAACTGCAAGATTTTCTCCAATCTCAGAGCCCATTGATCAACATTTCTAGACCCTTTACGACTTTTGAATCTCTTATTTTGTAAAATGATATAGTGACTCATGGCATAGCATCCATATATGATATCCTCTTAACGAAACTCCGGATCACCACGCTCCATTTTTTAAATACTGGGAACGTGAATTAGGATGTAGGTTAGACCCTGATAAGATAGAAAAATCTTGAACATATGTGCATAAATTATCTAGATCAGCTGGAGACCAGTAGAGTTGTCTATTTCTGAAATATGTTCTTCTTTGTCTGTCTGTAATTTTGTTGAAATATCAATAAAGACTTATTATACATAAACAGAATTTGGTAACAAGAAAGAAGTACTGTTTTATGAATACAGCAATTGTCTAATTACATAAAGTAACATGTTTCAGTGAATTGTTTTCAGCTACAGTATATTCTGATTATCTACAACATGCAACGATAGAAAACAATCCATCCAAGCCATTGGTTTTGCTTTTCAAATAATTTGACAAGGGTAATCTGATTTAAAGTAAAATAAAATTGGTTCTATGTTGTTTCAAATTGCTCAGCAACACTGTGATGCTGTTTCACATGACAAGTCCGCTCTTTTTTTATGACAAAGTGCTCCAATACTTACATACTCAATACTCTAATGATATCTGTTTGACACAAAAATAAACATTTTTTATCTAAGTACTGAAACATTGCCTAGAATCCAAGCAGACCTCAAGCTGGATTAGCATCATAGCTGAAATAATCAGTTTTATTAAGCTGTAGCAACATGGTAATATCCCTCCTGCGCTGAGCCAAAGTGACAAGTACAGTTCAGGCAAACTCTAGCAGTAATATTATTTGTGAACTGTGTGCTCTTCATACAGCAGTAATATAGTTTATCCTAATAAATCACTCAAGGTAATGTACTCACAGCAACTGTTTCCATTTTGAAGGCTGCAGGGGATCCTATAGAGCTGGTGATAGTAAGCTGGAGTTATTTGGCTTCTTCTACAGATTGCATCATTTTAATTCGTGATGAGTTGGCACCTAAATAAGAATTTTAATTTGAAATCAGCTACAAACTGTACATTTTTTCCAAAAGTTCTCTTTAGGACAGGCATGTCCAAAGTACGGCCCGCGGGCCAATTGCAGCCTGTGTTCAGGTTTTTACCTGCCCTTACGTTTATAGTGTGTCCATTACGAGGCCCGCACAGACCACGCCCACTCTGATTCCAAGAAAGTGCTCTGCATGGAGTCCGGTGTCAGTGCTGGCTCCCTCACGTCACCCTGCGTTGCTGTGTGGGACCCGCGCAGACCATGCCCACACTAACCCTGAATACGTGCTCTGTACAGAGCCTGCATTGACAATGGGCACCGCTCCCCCATGCCTATATATGGCGTACTTTCCTTGTTACTGAGCAGCCATCAGGACACATAGGGTGTACAGAGGGATATGCTGCAGATCAGGTAGATGTGTAAAGTTATTTCTGACTGTGTAGAATGTTTAGAATCTCCCGCATTTAATTCAGCAGAATTATACATCTCAAAATTAACAAATAGTAGAAAAAGGAAAAATTAGGGACTTTAACCCCCCTAGCGTTAATCCCAAGTATGACTCGGGGTGGATTTTACAGTGGTAATCCTGAGTCACACTTGGGGTCGCTTAAAAGTTTAGGAAAAACCACTAACCTTGCTCCGTTGGCATCCCCTGGCATCCTGCTGGTCCCTGCAGGTCCTTGGACGGCGCCCTCCCTCTTCGATCTTCACCCGGCGACTGCAGAGATGTTCTTTGGGGTTTCCCCGGTGACGTTGGTGCATGCGTCGGTACGGGTGGGAGGAGCAGTGGGAAATTCAAATAATTTTGTATTGGATTAAATACAAAATAGCTGTGTTGAGTCCAATACAAAGAAGTTTAAAGTCATGAGAAATCTCCCCACCTGAAAAAGTGGACCAGATCCACAAAACGCATGGTGGATGATTCATGCACATGTGGTTTGCATATCTTCCTGTAATATTGCTTGTTTTTATTATTTATATTAAAACATTTCAATGTTACTGATATTGGTAAATTTTACAACTGTTAGTTACTTGGCAACATAATTATGTATATATATATATATATATATATATATATATATATATATATATATAGAGAGAAACTGCCTTTAACGTCCCTCATCATTACCATGAGGAGAGTGGCCAAGCTTGCCAGTGCACTTTTGACCAGACCCCCTAAACAAATGTCAGGGTACACAAAGAAAACCTGTGCATCCATTTTGACATGAGGAGAGTGGCCAAGCTTGCCAGTGCACTTTTGACCAGACCCCCTAAACAAATGTCAGGGTACACAAAGAAAACCTGTGCATCCATTTTGAGCTGCAGGATACATTCCACCTCTGACAGGTATCTAAGCATTACTGATGTTTAATAGATGTATATTTATATATCACTACTTCCCAATATTAATCTACTTAAGTTATACCTGTGTAGACCTGTGGCTGCAAGACTGATAGGGCAGAGACCCCGCATTCAGTGACCTCCCACCCCCCTCCGCCCGTAACACCACATAAAAACAACACAATGTCAATGGTTAAATGTCCCTAAAGCCTTTTATTAACCTCCCAATCGCTAAGCCCGTACTTTTCCCATCAAAAAAAAGTTACTATTATCGATAACCCCGTACTTTTCTCACTGTATGAAAATACTGAAAATCTTCTGTGTTCAGCCGGCAAGTGCAGTGACAATCACCGGGCGTCGCTGCATGCGTCGGCGCGGGAGGGAGGCGGGGCGGGAAATTCAAAATTTTGTATTGAGTTCCTTTGTATTGAATACAAAAAAGCTGTATTGAGTCCAATACAAAGAAATCCTTATATAATATATATATAATTGTATTATATATATATTATATAAGCTACTGTAC
>NC_092861.1:43840386-43856332 GCF_032062135.1 Pyxicephalus adspersus | reverse complement strand
AAAAAAAAAAAAATTCATTAAAACCTGTAACACTTTTGGTACAGAAATCTAGACATCAGTTTAACGCCCAGGTGGTTAAACAACACTTTCATAAACAATAAAATATTCATAAATTACTATAAATACCAATAAATAACAAATAATCAACAGATAATAAACATAAATATCAAATACAGATACATTACCTACATTTTCTTTAATTAACCTTAAACCAATTCACCCACTCCTCAGGTTACTGGTCCTCGAAGGCACACCCCTTTATCCCCTACTTTGGGTCTGCACCACCGTGATATGTATGCTCCCAGCCGCAACCACCTAGCTCAGAAATGATACCAGCAGCACTTGCAGCCCTTTATAAACCACAACAACCAAAGCTTCCAATAGACACCAACATTCCAGAGATTCCCATACCATAGATGGGTCTCTCACCCCCACTGAAACTCTACAATAAACAACATTCCCTCGAGGTCCTCACCGCCATACCACGGAATCCCCCCCCCCCACCATAACTACCTAAAATAAATGGAGGGTTAGCGGGAAACTTTTTTCTCTCTCTCCGTCCTGCTGCAAAATGCTCCACATCTTCCGTTTCACCCTCCTTTTCACTCCTCCTTTCCCTCCCCCTACTAAGTCAGCCCTGCACCATGCCTAACGACCTCCTCTCATACCTCCCTTTACAATTAACCCTTCCACTGCCTGCTCCCTATCCCATCCCAGTCATGCAGGCCTTCCACTATCCCTCACTTCTTTCCCCACTCTAGGCCTCACTCTCTCGCCGCATGACCCTAGTGTGATCCTTTCTAATTTCTAAAATGGCAACTGTAACAATTAATTAGTAATTAGTGCAGGCAAATTATTTGTTTAGTCTTCTTAGGTGAGTAAATTCTAAAATCTCACTGAATTTGTTTTTTTTGGTAATGAGTCTTTTCAATCTGTGTATCATTTGTTCTTTTTCAATTGACAATCAAACCGGGTCTCTTAAACCTGACAAATTAAATTTTAAAATCAAATTTGGTCCGGCAGCCTGTTTTTCCTTCGTATTTTTTCATACTCATCCTCTAAATGTTTTGTGAGCATTCCATAAGGTAAATTGGTTTACATCGCTAGTATCATTAGTATCAAAATATAGGTGTAATGCATCTTCCATCTTCTTCTTAAATTGAGGAGACAGCATAGATGTGTTGATTCTTCATATAGGATCTGGTTGGTGTGGATTATGGTCCGTAAAAATTTACCATGATTGGTGCCAGGTCCGACCATGAAATATTTCCAATGGAAGATGTTGCAACGTTTTGAGGGGACCAAAATTCTGTCAGAACAAGGTCTATCCGTGAATAGGATAAATGCGAGGTAGAAAAGAATGTAAAGTCTCTTTCACTTCCATTATGACATATCCAGATATCGTACAACTCATTAGCTTTAAGAAAATTTGCCAAAGAAAATGATGATTTCCTGTGTTTAGAGGTGGAATATAATGAAGCATCTAGAAAAGCATTGAAGTCTCCTCCAATCAGTAAAACGCCTTGACGAATAGTATTTTACTTACTTACTTAAAAAATTTTGTGATGAATATTGGGTGCGTAGATGTTGGCTAACGTAAACATTAGACCATTAAATTCACAAACCAAAATTATAAATCTTCCAAGGTGATCTGTAATATGATTCAAATATTTAAACTGAAGGGAGTCTTTAATTGCTATAAGGACTCCTCGCTTCTTGGAATCAGCATTTGCTGAATAGAGATGTGGAAAATGAGCAGGATTCCACCTGGGAGCTCTGTCCTGTACAAAATGTGTTTCTTGAGTGAACACTACTCCTCTTTTCAAATGGTTTAATTCTTTCATGAGAACGGGAGATTCAGGCCTCTTGTGTCGATTGATAAAAATGTAATCCCCATTAAAATGTGGAATCAGCTGAATGATCTTGTGGCTTGTAAAATATTTTAACTGAGTTGGCATCCTAATGAAGATTATCTGAAATAAAACGGTTTTGGTTGAATATCCAAAAATGGAAAGAAAAATAAAAAAAAACACTGTATAAAACTTTAGGTAGCATGGGAAGATTTTTCTGCTTTTTGTAGGGCATATAAAAAGAAATAAAAAATATGTGGGTATTTTTCTTGCACTTGCTATTTCATTCTCTTTTACATGAAAAAAATATATCCTTGCTAAAGCATCACTGGGGACATCTGAAGGTAGGAAATTGGGTTTGGGAATTCTGTGAGCCCTATCAAATAGGAGATCATGATCAGATACTGTAGGTAGTAAGTTTTTAAGAATTCCCATTATAAATGATGGTAGTGATGATGGTGAAACAGATTTGGGAATACCAGGAAACTTGATATTATTTCGTCGATCCCGATCTTCAATATCTGCTAATTTTGCTTTGATCCATTGTATTTGGGATGTGTGATTTTGATGGGCATCTACTAGCTCATTATGAGCTTGTGAATATTCCCACAATTTGTTTTCCAGATGTTGAAATCAATTACTGTGATCAGCTTCTGAAGTTTTGATATCTCCAGCAAGATCGGATATGCTTTGTTGTATGGACTGTTTGAGTGACAACAACATATTCTTAACAGTGGCTGCAGATAATTCCCCTGAAATAACCAGGAATTTCTTGGTACTATAGGGCCGTGTGTATGTGGAGAGTTCCCTCCCTCTTCAAATATCACAAGATTTTTCTGCTCTCTATAATCGTTATCAACAGGCTGGTTACCTTGCTCCGATGCTGGTGAGAGCGAGTGTTCTGCAATGCTAGGAGGTGTTTGCACTGCTGAGATCACTCTGTCTTCTGTGGTTTCTGATGAGTCAGAGAACGAAGATGCAGCCATCTTGTAAACTATCTACGCCATGTGGTTTGAAATAGTTTGTAATTTTTGTGGATGTTTCTCGGTGTTTGGATTTCGATAATTCGCTGTGTGAGATGCTAGAAATAGTCGCTTTTATCTCCCAGTGGTACCGAGCTCCCAATTCAGGAAGCCATCTTGGAGTCCGTAAGGACACGCCCCCCCCCCCATTTAATGTTTTTGATCCGAGTCTAAAATTGAAAGAATGAAAAACACATACTTTTCATTTTTGATATCTGATTCGAAATCAAATACCATACTTTTGTTTTTTGATTTTTGATGGTTAATTGAAAAATGAAAGCACAAGTGATACATGAATTCATATGGCTCACAATGTTTTGTACTTCTGAATAAGATAACTGTTAGTGGTAATTTCCTGGATAATAGATAATAGTGGATAATATGTAATGTTTTAAATGTACCTAGATATGTTTAATCTTCCCAAGTTTTTGGGAAGTTTTCCTAATTTTATGTGGTCTTCAAATTTGAAAGGCAGAGTGATTTTGGTAAAAACTTTAGATTTATTTGTGTTCTGTTTAAAGAAATGAAAAGTATGCCATTTGCAATAAAATAGTTCATTTGCATTTAATGTTAATGGTTTAAAGAATGTCAGGCTGAATGGTCGGCCCCACACATTTTCACCTCACCAAATCGATCCCTTTTTGCAAAAAGTCTGGACACCCCTGCTTTAGGGTACATAAACACTATGAATGTTGGAAAACACATGTGTTTTAACATTTTATGCATATTACAACTTCCCGTGGGTTTGCAGTGATTTTTGCGAGGAAAGAGAGTGTTGCAGTTATTAGAGGTTTTTATGTTTACCTGGGTTTATTATTTAGAAGAACAAACTCTTGTGTTCACTCTTGATAGTTCTGAGAGAATTTAGAAGGAATTGAGGTTCCTGTTTTAATAAAATGTACTCAGAAATATCTGGAGTGAATCATTTTTTGGACTCACCTTATCAGTCCACACCTTAACACAGTCCACAACATGCGTTAACTTGAAAATACTGCACATACAGATAGAACAGAAAATTATCTAGCTGTAAAATATATCTGGCTGGAACAATAGATCTATTTTGCCATCTTATCCCATCCTATACCTTTTATAAAAAAAATATTACAAGATGTACAATGGAGTTTTGGTTCCTCCCATCCCCATGCAATCCCTTTCCAGTTCCAGACAGAGAAATCCGAGCAGGGAAGGCATAGTGTGGATAAGAATGTCAATCGGTAGATGCCCTATGGGAATATTTATCATGTGTTGGCAAAGAAAACCCCCACATTGATGAAGTTATGTTTTAGGATTTAAAAAGAAAGGGGAAAAGAAACAGAAAAAAACAGAGAAGGCAACAAAAGCGTAGAAGGAAAAGCAGATATAAAGTATAAAGGGGGGGGGGGGGAAAGAAGAAGGGGGAGGAAGAAAAGAGGAGTTAGGAATTACTTCTGTAAATCCTAAAAAATCTAAAGATGCTGTAATTTACAAACTTGATCTCCTGCTCTATTTTGTATATTAGCCTTTTCACTGACATCTTCCTCCATGTCTGACAAGTGCCTTCAATATTTCTTTGAACTCTTACAGGTTTCTTCCCAAGCTGAGTACTGTCTTTCTGACAATGTAATGGTCAATATGGAGGATGCAGAGGGGTACTTACCTTCCAATAGCTTGAGGAAACTGTACATATACAAATCGGTGGCTCACGGAAAGCAAAAACCTCTTTACAACAATCAGCTGAACATGTTCCTACTAAATTCAAGGAATGAGCTTCCTTGCTTAATTGCAGATAATTTTGTGGCTTGTTTACTATATTCAGCCTCACTTAATCTCTTTCTCTAATTACTCATGTGGAAAATGTCATATGCAGTAGAGTAAGGATTCTGAACTGAGACATAACAAGAGAAAAGAGGGAAAGAAATCTGTTAAATTGCATGCACAAATTGTTTAAAGTTGGCAACACTCAGCCTTATTTAGCTTCGGATCAGAATTGTGAACTCAAAAGAAACTTTCCAGAACCAATACAATCCTAATTTGCCCTTTCCTATATGGAACGATGGGAAACAGATTTGGGGGCTAAGCTAGACGCGGAAGAGTGGCAAAAGATTTGGCAACGTATTGCCACTTGCTCTCCGAATGTTTTTATGCAGGAGAATGCTTACAAGATGCTCTTTAGATGGTATCTTACACCAGTTAAAGTTGCGAAATTTACTGCTGGAGGAAATCCCAATTGTTTTAGAGGATGCTACAGTTTGGGAACGTTTTGTCATATTTGGTGGGACTGCCCTGTAGTTAGAAAATTTTGGATTAGGGTATTTAACTACATAAGATCTGTATTACATATATCTCTTAAAAGAGACCCCTGGATAGCATTGCTACATAGTACATGCCCGGATATTTCGAGAAATCAGCATAAATTGCTATCTTTTATCTTACTGGCAGCACGACAAGTGATTGCAGCTGCATGGCGGAAACCAAGTTTAAGTTTTCAGGCAGTCTTATCTAGATTATCAGACACTATGGTACTAGAGAAAATGTCAGCTGTAGCTAACGATTCCATGCATAAGTTTTCCAAAGTCTGGTCCCCCTGGTTAGACCATCATACAGCCTTGGGCATAGATCGTAGGCTTTTTAATTTATAATCTTGAATTCTTATTTTATGCTTACAGACTCGAGTGATTCTCTTTTGTATTGTTTTATTGTTTTAATATGTCTATAAACCAGTGTTGTATGTCTTTTTTTGGATTATTGATAAGGATGTTTTTTATTGTGTTATTGTATGTTATTTTTATTTTTATTTTTTTTTGTTATGGATATTGTCTTTGTCTTTCTTGTTTTTTATGTTTATATTCAAAAATTTCAATAAATATTATCAAAACAAAAAACAGCAGAAGTAACTTAATGTTGTGTTTAAATATTATACATTATGTATAGTATTTCAAGCATTAAAAACATCTAATATACTAACCATGCTATGCATGCATGTGAGATGATTTCAAATTACTTTGTGCCATCTATGGGTGCACAGGAAGATCTTTTTGGGCATGGAGACCAGATTGTTTGGGCATTTGTACTGAGAAACCGCCTTCGTTTTAGTGGCTTTTCAGTTTTATTACAGTTTAAATAAAAATGTATTTTTTTTATATTTCAAATAAAATATATATTACTTTGGAGGAAACATCTATAGAGAAGGCATAAAGGCTGTCATTGCTGACCTCTCCTCCAAGAGCTAGTAGCCTTGCTGTCATGCCAGTCCAATGGCTTTAATACTTTGAGTAAATGCAGTAAGCAGATTTGATCCTGATCTGCAAAGTTCTTTAGGTTAGTGTCTAACAGTATTTAGGCTAGGGAAAGCCAGGCAAATACATGTCAGACCAGTCAAATACACAGAATTGCTCATAGTACATGTTTCCTTTAAATGGATGTGCTCAGTATAGTGACAGTATAAATTTAGAACCTGTTTTAAATAGAAGGAAGTAAAAAAACGTAATGTTAAATACTTACTAAACTATGCAACATTTACACAGTTGGCAGCGCACTTCCTTATAATATTTATTCAGTGCAGAACAATGAATATCTGTACTCATAGTTTATCTAATCCTTTGACGACTTTTAGTTGTGTTCTGATACTATCTGAGACCTTTTGTACATCTGCAGCCCTATAATAAGGAAATCAGGCTATTTAAAAATATTTAATAGGCTAAAGTGCATGTTTTTCACTGTGGTGGAACTTGCAAAGCTCCAATGTATTTATAGCTAATAAATAAATGGGGAAAATGTTTGTCCCACATTATGCCACCTTTAGACACAGGCTCACTGTTTCCAATGGAAAATCAGATCCTTTATTTCACATTAAGTCTTAATTGTCCTTCATCACTCACACCATATTTGCATGTCAAAAACAATGTGGTCCTTTCCAGTGTAAAATGAGTTGTGATTTGTGTTCTGGAGCATTAAAACAATTTTGTGAAGCAAAACTGTGATATTTTAAATTAAATTAGTCATTTGCTTTCTTTTCCAAATGCACAGCATACAGGACACCCAGTATCCGAGTACAGTACTGCATGTCATAATGTATACGTGTCCAAGCATTATTATTCAACCCATGGGCATTGCATTGCTTTTGGGAATACTACATAATGTTTGTAGAAACTGAGTTTTAGGCAGTTAAATACAAAAGAGAGTGTGCGTGTTCTGTCTGAGGCTTTATGCATGTAGGGATGAAATTAGACAAGAAAGATTTAGTCTTAAAATGGGTTTATCTGCCCGGTGGTTAATTAGTAAAATGGAGCTATGGAGCTGCGCTGTACTACACAAAATGCATTCTGTAACTTCCCTATATTTAAACTGTAATAAACCTTTCGGGTAACCTGTAAATCATATCTGTGTAAACAACATTCATAGGCATAAAGGAGAACTGTAGGCAACACATGAAAACCAGCCTAAAGTGTTTGTAAATACACAGGGCACACTATACTACTCAAATTAACCTTTTAAAGCTCTAACATCATTTTTATTAAAAAAGTGGGTGTGTGTGTCTGTATTATCAGTGGGTGACCAGCAGAATGTCATTACAAACAGAAAGTTCTCTGCTTGGAGCGCAAGGCTAGTTGGAGGACCTATTGGTAAAGCTTACCATGTCAAAACAGGTTTGTTTAGCATAGTCAGAATAAAAGGGTAAGAAAATAGGATCACCATGTATTTCCCAATACGTTATATCAAAGGCAAGATTTATAACATATTTTATTTATACAATAATGCATAAATGTGATTTTATTAATTTTAATTTACATATTTTACTCCTGCTTCAAAGCCTTCCCTATCCATTTCAAAACCAAACATTTACAGCACCTCCACCCCTCCCTCCAAACACACAAATCCTACCCCTTCTGAAACAAGCATACTTTTAAGCTAGTAATCCTTAATATTATATTGATTATTGGAAAAAATTGGAAGGAGTATGAAAGTCCTTCTAGTAGCCAAATGACAGTCTTTTCATAAATCAGAGCTGGCTCCTCTGCATGCACAGACTACAGCATCATGGTTTGCAATGGCCCATACTTATCTTCATCTGTTCAGAGCCGGGACCTACTCTGCAGTTTCAAAGTTGTTTTGGTACTGAAGCCAGTAACATTGTGCTACCTCCTCCAAGTTCTCTAAACAGAAATTGATAGTTTTTACCAATGGTCAGGACACCCACAATTAAAATAATCAATTAAACAGGGGTAAAATCTATTAATTTTATCAGTGCAATCCAAACCACCAGCCTCCTACCTACCTTTACCTCCTTTCCCCTAAAGTACCACCCAACACTACAGAACCCCTGGACACAGCACCTCCCAGGAATCCCTACCTCAGCCAAAGTGTCTCAAACCCATCCCTCTGACCACTAATCCCAGCATTACCCCATGCACCTCATGCATAGCCCTCTTGGTCATAGCAATGAAGACCTGTGTGACATAATATAACTACAAAATCAGCTAACTGACCATTTGATTAAACCTAATGCAAATAACTACATGCTTTTTAAAAATGTTTGAGCTTCTAAGAAGAACAACAGTGACCAACAACAGGGGTGACATGACTAAATCTCACTCCACATCTCCTTAAACTTGAAGACAGATATCACCACGTTACACAAAGAAATGGGAGAGAGACTTTATCGTTTGGGAAGGAGACTTGGCAGCAAATCACAGTGGTAATTAGTGCTGTCTTGTATTGCTAATTGATATTTCTCTAGCAATGCCCTGGACTTCTAGACTCGGCACTAAAGTTTACCAGCTTCCAGCCATTCTGTTACATACACCACTACCTGGAGTCCTTACAAGAGAGACTACAGTGTAAAAATGTTACAACGAATTGCTAATGCTTGGAAATCACTTGATCTTCATTTCTTGGATAATAAATGCTGGGTCTTGTCTTGGGGGGTTATGATTATGGTCATTATCTTACCATATCCAAATATTTTCCAGCCTAGTCTCAGTGGCTTTAACACTCTTCTAATATGACTTTGAATATTGACTTTTGCACCTAGAGGAGTCTTCCGCTTTTGAGAGAAACTCTTGACTGGCAGCACTTCCCACCCCTCACCCCCTTACCTTTATTTTTGTGTTACCCCTCCCCCATTTTCTTCCTTGTATTATTCTTTGTTTACCTTTTTCATCTCTTTTTCTCTATGGTTATGATTCTTAATTTTTCCGATGTGCTGTCACCACTGGCATACCAATAATTTGTTCAGAGTCTCCCCTCTTTCGTTACTCTAACACATATTAACAATTCCTGTAACCATACCCCCTATAAATCACTTTGTTGGTTCTTCTTTTTATATGTAACCCCAATGATATCTATAAGTATGCATATCCTACTAATATTTTGGTGTACAACACAAGTATTTGTGTTTCCTTTTTTGGCAAAAAAATGCAACAAACCCCTACTGATAATGTGTAAATGCAAGAGAACCAACTGTATTGGTCCTACACATTAATATTTTGGAGTGTTCAGCATAATCCTACAGAAAAAATGGCTGCACAGAAGCCTTGGTATATGTGTTTACTAAATGGGAACAGTGGAAAATCTTCTAAACATAATACCCACTCAGTATGATAATTTTCATTATATTTTACGTTGTAGATGTTAGATTTGCCAGGGTCAGGCGTGCTTTAACGGATAAATAGCAATGGTTTGCTGGCAGAAAGCGGTAATCCCTGTGTATGTTAGTGTCTCCAGGGCAGGCGGACCCCTGCTGGGATGATGTGCCTGACAGTAGAAGCACAGATGCTGAAAAGTGTCCACATTCATTGCTCTTATAGAATGAGCTGAAGGCAATCAGGCTTAAGTATCTTTGTCAAACAATGCGTAATGGCACATTTCAAATGGTCGAATAAAGCATTTGGTTTCCAAGCTTTACCTTTGTATCTGGAGCAGTCAATTGCATTTTGTCAAATGTGTATTGTTAGAAAGTAATGTCTATAACAATTGTTAAAATCAGAATTGTTACCGATATCTGAAAGGGAAGAATACATATGAAGGTAAAAATATCAATAGACATATTACATATCCTATTACATTGTGATATAGGGCTTTGGATTACAAAATTAGAATGTCCTCATTCATTTGTTTGATTTATAGCACTGGAGACACACTTACACAACAAACTACATGCACAAAATAATATAAAAAAAATACAAATAATAATAATTGATACCTTTTGTATTTTATTTATTATTAATAACTTGTATTTATATATAGCACCAACATATACCACAGCACTTTACAAAGACCATAGTCATGTCACTAAATGTCCCTCAAAGGGGCTCACAATCTTATTATACCTACCACAATCTACCATGGTCATTACCACAGTCAAAGGCCAGTTTTTCTGGAGGGAAAGACAGATATCTTACCTGCATGTTTTTGGGATCTGGGAGTGAACTGGAGTGCCCAGAGAAAACTCATTCAAACACGAGGAGAACATACAATCCCCTTGCAAATAGTGTCCCTCCCAAAAACCTAACCCAAATTTCCTCAGCACAGGAAACAACGTTTCTGTCATTATTCACTACAGCAGGGGTGTCAAACTCTAGCCCACGGGCCAAATCTGTCCCGGAAGGCCCTTTTTTTGGCCCCCCATTCCGAATTCCGAAAATGAATTACATCTGGCCCACTCGCCCGCTACTACGTATTGCAGCGAGTTATGCTGCTGATACAAATCCCGGCATCACTCGCATCTATAGACCAGCGGCCAATGCGTGGCCCTGCATTGTTGTTCTGTTCTAATCACTGTTCTATAGACGCAAGAGATGCGTAGTCTCGCCATCACTCATGTCTATGGAACAGGAGGTGAGAAATCACTGCCCCTCCCTGCCTCCCTCTCACACACCACAGGAGCCTACAGTAATGCCTTGTAACTGTAGTTTAACTCAGCGGTTAATTTGAATCTTCTATATCAGGCAGTACCAGCAGCAGGAAAACAATGGGTTAAATTGTCCCAACAGTATTTCTATGATTGTTGTACGTAGCTGGGAGGACTTACAGTCAGTGTTAGGCTGGGGAACTAATATAGTGTGTTGGAACATGCACAGAGAATCCCCATTCATTTCCTTTGACATGGCAGGATCCACATGAATCTCTATGTTACTACCTCACATCATCATTTTCAATACATGCAATACACAGACATTATTCCTGTACACCCACCATGTGACACAAAGCCTAGGCAATGATCACATGGTGCCTGACTACCACGAACATTGGGTTTGTTTCAATCCAATAGAGACTGCATAGTGTAATATTTACTGTCAGACAAACTTGTGATGTGAGAGGATGAACAAAACACAGGCTGCAACCTAAATTTTGAGGAATAACATGCAAGGTCAATCCTTCTCCCAATATATGTTGATCCCAGATCTCGGAGAACTCTGTGAAAACCAGCATATGATAAACAGCTAAACAATCTGGAACCATTCCCCAAAAACAGAACAAACATATGCAGAGATTAAAAAAACATACTTTTTACACCTTTCTAGTACATTTTCCTTTGTCCATCCCTTTATCATATTCCATTGATCAAACTTGTATGTGACCTGCAGATACTGTAGGAACGAAACAGTATCAGTATTTATTCCCAATTAGGACCTTGGATACAGACGCTCCCACTTCTTGATCCAAAAGACCTGCCTGTTCAGTAATAATGTTTCCCTGTTTCCAAACCAGTCCCAACTGACTGGTTATTAAATTGCAAAAGTTTCTTAAAAATGTGGATACAACCTGTTCTACCAACCCTCTGCAAATTGCTGGTTTTATGTGTGAAAATTTAATCCTTTTCAGTACAAACAAAGCATAGCCATTGAACAATCCTAATAGACTAGATAAGACACATTTTGACTGGAAGAGTGTTCGTTAAATCTCCAACTGTCATCAGAAATTTTTATATTCCTCTCTTCATTTATATTGTGTAGTGGCTATGCTGTGTTTTTATTGGAAGAAATAAAGGGTTTATTTTATGCACATGTATGTGCCAATTATTACTACCACAGTATTTGGCTTAACTCATAATAGGAACATGCACTTCGCTGCAAGGTTCCCAGTGAGTGTATGGAAGGTGAATTTATCTATTTATTTCAGCAGATGAAATAGACCCCACAGACAATGTTACCAGTAACCCAGAATATCAAATGTAGTCCTAAACCTCTGTCTGCAGATGATATATCTTGTCACCCTTACTGAACTACGCACCATATAAGCAAGGAAGCCTATCTTTTATCATCTCTTTATCAAACTTGATCAAAAGCCTAATGCAGTTCAAAAATTCCCTGTGAGGAAAATAGCTACTATGTTTTGTACTGCTGCTTTCGTAAAATAAAGAAAAAATAAGAGTGTAAATGTTTTCTTTATGTCTATCAGAAAAAAGTGCATTTTCTTATTTTTTAAGAAGTGGCTTTCATCCCTGCACTATGCACTGTTTAGGGCATGCGCTCCACAAGTCATAAGCAATTCCACTATTCCAAATACCATGAAAATAAATCTTGGGTTATCTCGGGACTTAAGATCTTATTTACATTCTTTAATGTTACCAGAGCAAAAAACCTTATTTAGGAATTAGGAGAAAATAACAAAAGTCTCCCTTTTAGCTATACTTAGTTCAGAAGCTATTGATAGGATCCTTAGAACAAACAAAAAGATTGGTTGGAATCTTTTTATTTGTCCTGCTTAATATACAGCCTAATGTGAAACTAGAAATCATTTGAACACAGAGCCTACAAAAAGATCTACATTTCGAAGAGATGCAGTAGTTTATATAGCCATATGTCCATCCATAGATCCACCTGTAGAAAACTCTTGCAGATGCAAGGAGAGCATACAGACTCTACATAGGTAGTGTACAAAATTTGGAGCCTCCGACACTGATGTTGTGTGCTGAAGTACTCACAACTTGACCACTGTACCTCATATGTCTGCCTATCCATCCATGATTGTATTTGTATCATATGGCTGTGATTTTAGGCCCAGTAACTGGCCTCACCTTCTTCTGTTGGTGGCTTTGTCTGTTTTTGATAAGCACTAAAAGATAATGCAGGGACATTTTCTTTGCTCAAATCTGTTTTTTGTCTGGTAACTTATGCAGCCTGTACCACCCATACTAGGCCCTTGCTCTTGTCACCTCTATGGTGTTGACATTTTTCTATTAGGTCACTGGGAACCATGTTCAAATCTCCTGTATCCTATTGAGTTTGTCCTTGTTTTACGTATTGTGAAGTGGCTATCAAGTGGAATAAATCAAATGCCTTTTATGCATTGCACTGACTTCATAAGCACTTCAACCTAAATGCAAGTCGAAGGGGGCATGTGCACAGCTAGATTTTACAAGTTTTTACTTTTACTTGTAAACCTGCTAGCAGCTTGTTAAAAGTGACAGCACTTTTATTGAGATCTTTGTTTAACAACCTCAAACTTAGGAGCTCTAAAAAAATTGCTCCTAACTGGGTGAAATGTTTGCAAATGATGTATCATATTCTGTCCTTCTAGAATTTAAAAGCTGAAGCCTTAAAACTTATGGCCCATTTACATTTTTAGGCAATGTTAAAAAATGTGTTCTGTGTTGCAGCAAATTCACTCAGCCCAACCAAAAATGGAAATTTGACATTGTACTTATTGCAGACAGTATGTATTGTGCACGTGCTGCTGTGTGGTTCAGTAATGTGCATTTTCTACTATTGTCACAATACACACATGTAAATGGGCCCTAACCTGCAGAATGCATTGGAAAACTTATGCCCATTGTGCCATTGTGTGGCTTCTGTCTCTAGCAGTCCCTTGAAACTTTAATAACATACACCCCTCTCTAAAATCACAGACTTGAACTATGCAGTAGTCTCATTGTTCATGGTATGTATATCTGCTCCCCGTTTATAATTCATTTTCAGAATCTGGTAAATATAGTAGTTTATGAATAATATTTCTCCTTTAGAACTTCTCTAGCTCTTGCAGCCTTCTCCTTAGAAGGTAAAACCAGTACAGTGTTTGTAACCTTGACTTCCCAAAATCACATATGATATGCTTTTATAGGAAGGACTAGCTACTACCTCAATTGATATATGAGAGAACTCTGTTTATGTTTATTATGGAGACCACAGTGTGTGATTAGGTTTGATACCATGGCGGGGAAAGACTAAACAAATGGCTGTTAAAATGTTTATGTGGCTTAGTGGCTTTCTTGTTGCTAGCAGATCATGCTATGGCACTTACATCATTGTTGTAAATGCTAACATTTCCTAATGCATCCAATTGGACAAGATAGAATTTATATTACTGTGACTGTCATGTGTCAAGATCAAGTTACAAATGACATAACATTCCTGGACTGGAACTGGAAACTATGCCCATAGATCACTTTCACTCACACTATCCTGTTAAGGCCGCAGCTGAAATAACAATTACAGCAAACTTTATGTTTATAGGGATAAGCACAATCACCTGACATAAGGACAGCACTATGGAAAGAGTATCATTGCAGTGACAGAGCATCTAAATAATTAAATTGATTAGAACTAACCACTTCACCTCTCGTACCTGTATAGCCAGTGAAAGGTTAAAATAGCTGATCTAGCTGGGGTCATTGAAGGGAAAAATTGCTGATCTAGCTTGAGCCATATATCGTAAGGGAGGTGTATTTTCTTTCCTGTCTACACAGTTTAATTGTAAACAAATGTGGGAAATTGTACTTTCTTTGAGATACGATGTATGTCCTGTTTTCCTTACAATGTGTCAAATAACATTATATATGTAACTAAAGACCACCCCTTCTATTGTGAAATTATCTGTATAAAAAGACCACCTTCTTAAGTAAACATTAGAGTATATTCCTAAAACCATACTGTGTGTGTGTGTTATTGGGATATCTCTCCAGACATCTGTCTCTCTGGTTCAGGGGAAGTCACGGTGCATTCGATTCGTGGAACTAGAAGTAGAAGCAGATCCTTTCAGCCAGGTTATTGACCAGAGCAATTTTTACATTTCCACTATGGGTCTGTTTATTTTTTAACAACTTATATAATTAAAAAATAGCAACATGCTTTTTAGAATTAATTGCATGTTATTCTTGTAATGATGAAATAGGTAACCAACAATATTAAAGAAAATAATATCTATATATATAAATTTATATATATATTAATATGTAAAAAGAATAGATGAGAAGGGGAGAATGTAAGGGCTTATAAGGGTAATGGTTATTAGGAGTTAACTAGGATACATTTTTATTTCAATTAAATGATAGGGTTTAAATGTCATCTGCAATATTTCATTCATATGACCAATATTTGAATGAAATAGCAACTACACAAGTGGTGTACAGATGGTTTACCAAGATAAAATAAAACAGGAGAGTGGCTAAAGACTTAATCACTGCTAAAAATGCAAAATACTTAATAGCCATCATAAACAAATGCTTGGTGAAATTCCATGTTAGGGCTATGATACCAGGTTTCACCAGTAAATGTCAATGTAGGTCATACCTTAGACTGCAACTCTATATCATGGTGTAATGTGGGAGTTTAAGAATCAGTTGTGCAGTTTCTAATTATTCTAAAACAAACCTGTAAAATATATACCGTATTTTTCGGCGTATAAGACGCACTTTTTCTTCCCCAAAACTGGGGGGGAAAAGTGGGTGCGTCCTATACGGCGAATGCAAGTTTTAAAAATAAATAAAACCGGTAACATACTTACCCGATACCGCGATCCCGCGTGCTTCTGCGATCTTCTCTCCTCTCCTCCTGGCTGCAGCGCGTGTCCCCACCTTCCTGCAGACCCAGCGAGGAGAAGCCTGCACACGCGATCCCGGAAGCAGGCTGAGAGACAAGCGTGCCCCCGCGATCCCGGAAGCAGGCTGAGAGACAAGCGTGCCCCCGCGATCCCGGAAGCAAGCCGGCGGAGAGAAACGGACCGGTAAGTGGGAAGGGATGATCAGCAGGGAATAAATAGGCACAGAGTGGGTGAGTGAGTGAATTTATCCTCTTCTGATCACTCTGTGCCAATTTATCCCCTTCTGATCGCCCTGTGCCTATTCAACCCCTTCTGATCACTCTGTGCCAATTTATC
>NC_092861.1:43707996-43840112 GCF_032062135.1 Pyxicephalus adspersus | reverse complement strand
ACTGGGTGATCAGAAGGGGAATAATCTTTTAGAATCTTTTTTTTCTAGATTTTCCTCCTTTAAAATTGGGTGCGTCTTATATGCCGGAGCGTCTTATACGCCGAAAAATACGGTAAATATGCTATGCTATCACTATATTTTGAAATATTTTATTTAGGACAAAAAAAGTTGTGCCCTTGTGGGAATTTGTTGATCAGCTTTAAAATCAGCATTGACTATGTAATGTGCTGTTTCCTAAAAAAAAAAACAAAGGAAATACATGAAAAAGGTACAGCTGCCCTATACCTCAAAAAACTAAGATGTTTTAAAAAAAAATGTTACCAAGAAAATGCAAATGAAAGACCAAGGTCAGCTATAGATGAAAGTACCCAATCAATCTCAGTGATGTTTGTGCGTTGGATTGACATGCAAAGCAGAACGCAGCGAGATTATTTAAATCAGATGGGGATATATGGCTTCATGGAAAGTATGCAGGCAGTGTAATAAAGTCAAACAAAAGGAAGTGGATTTCCTGTTAGCATCTGAATTTTTATGTTTATTCACCTTGTCTGCAGCAATACTGGGTCCAGTAACATTTACATTGGTGCTGAAAACAGATTAAAAAAAATGTACATAAGGAAGGAGCACTGTGATAAATGATAGTTCTGGAGTTCCATCTAGTGGAATACAATGGTATATTTTAAATCAGGTAACTTGACATCCATCATTACAGAGACTGATTCACCAGCAGTGAATTAAACATTCATTTCTTTATGGCAAAATATGGCAACTTCAAAAGATTTTCTAGTACAAAATCATTTGACTGTATACAGTTATAACTAAATTAATTACACGATGAGGACACACATTTAGCACTCTCAAAAACAACAATATTTGCCATGTATCAATGCAGATTATTGCCTTTATAAACCAATGTTGTGGACATGGATGGCAGAATCAATGTCAATCTTGCAACATTTATATCTGTAGAAAACAAGGCAAAGTCTTCTCTGTGTAACCTTGTGTATTGCACCATGGCTTACAGGCATTCTTCTGCTGCAATTAAACCCTTAGACAATTTTAAATAAATGGCATGCTTCAACTGATTTCATGTATAGTATTTATTTCCTAGAAATGGAGTTTATTTTGCAGTTAGTTTAAATACCACAAACTAAGCGTGACTGTGTTCAGCTTTCATAAATTTCATAAAAATTGGATTCTATTTACGTTTTATGTTCTACCTGCCAGCTTTCTGACATGTAGGCATATATAAGAAAATTATTATATAAATGAGCAATTGGACCTGATTCCTGAATGTGACAGTCTAGTCCAGTGTTTTTTAATCAGGTTTACTCCAGAGATTGCTAGGAGTTCCTTAAGCAATGAGCTATTTGTGCCTCTGGGTTTAATTACCTCTGACATTCATTATCTATTTGGCTATCTGTAAAAGTGGCATTTTTCCCACTGGCCAACAATGTAAGAGACATTTAACCCACTGACTACCAGGTAATGTACCATTATTAGGGCTTCTCCTAATTATTGGCAAGGGTTCCCTAAGACAAAGATTTCTCTAAAAAACAGCTTTTTTTTATATGAAGAGAACATACAGGTTAATGTCAGGTCACTCTAAGCTTTAATATATCCAGCCCAATGGATCTACTATAAGAGGTCCCCAAAATGGTGTCCCCCATACCAACAATTAGGCTTCCCTTTTGATTGCTAAGGTGGAAAGACAGTTCTTTTATACATGAGGTTAACTGTCCTTTCAGCTTTTGCTGAGCCATCCTCGTCTGTACAGGCAGATGTGTTTCTAACTGTGAAAACAGAACAAAGAAAAGTGGAGCTGTTGTCCTTAGTAATGCAAATCTATTTTTAATATGCCTGCTTTCAAAAGTCGTTTTATTTGTATAAGATGGAAAAACAAATGTGAGCAGATCTCTTATACAACCCACATGGTCAAATAGTTCCACTTCTGAACGTTTTATACAGACGATCTTCCTTAGATTAACTTTCTGTATGGCTCTTCTCGTGTCTTCAGACTATCTAATGTCTCTAAATAACTGAAAGTTGGTTCATGGCAAGAAGTAAAATTTAAATAGATACTCTGGGAGGATTGTTGGAGGATTGTTAGCATTGCACCACACGCTAATTCTCACACATGTCATAGGGTTTTCTTCTCCCAACAGGGAAGATTTTCATGGGTTTTAATCGTGCTAAATATGGACACTAGCACCACAGTATATGTTAAAATCGATATAATATACAATAAATTGCAATGTAATAAAAGACTTATCACAAAAATGCTTGCAAAATGCATAAAATGACAATTTCACCAATCACTTGATTTATTTTGATAAATAATAACTTTTACAGTCCTTAACGCATTTCACCAGTAGGCTTCATCAGAAGGACAGAGCGTTATTAGTACCGCATCTATGTGTTTATTAAGATAGTGGTTAATAATTAGATTGGTATTAGGTCATTAAGGCATTGAAGTTGAAAAGCAAGATTGTTTATTCAAAATCTATAGCACAGACTTTTTTTATGCGGTTAAGAGAGACATGACCCCGTAGTCCTAAAGGTAGTCTCCACAGTATATATAGTCAAAAGGATCAAATATCACATTTAGTAGTATTGTCTTCAAAATTGAAACAAAATGGAGCACCCTTTTGCTCTTTAATTTGTTTGTCCTGCTGCGGTCACAATCTTACCAATTGCTGTCTGAACTATATACACTGTGGTGCATTAAAAGAGACTACCTATAAGACTATAGGGTCACGTCACTCTGAACCGCATAAAAAACCTGTGCTATGGATTTTAAATAAACAATCTTGCTTTTCAACATCAATGCCTCAATGACATAATACCAATCTAATCATTAACCACTATCTGAATAAACACATAGATGCGGTACTAATAACGCTCTGTCCTTCTGATGAAGCCTACTGTTTGGAACGCGTTAAGGACTGTAAAAGTTATTGTGTATCAATACAAATCATGTGATTATTGAAATTGTCATTTTTTTGCATTTTGCAAGCATTTTTGTTATGTTTTTATTATATTATACAATAAATTGCAAATAATTGTTTTAACATAAAGTGTGGTGCCAATGTCGATAGTTAGCACCATTAAAACCCATGTAAATCTTCCCTGTTGGGGGAAGAAAACCATTTGATCATGTCAAGAAGTATTATTTGCAAGTTCTTACCATTATTGTAACCCTTTTGCTCATTCATACCCTGAAAAACATAAAATACAACTGATAGTTAAATACTAAAGTGACACCATGCAAAATGTCCAGACTTAGGCTATGTACACACATGCAATAATTGTCGTTGAAAAGGATCTTTCACGATCCTTTCCAACGACAAACTTTTCAGAAAAGCACAACATTATTTTAAAATAAAGGTTGTTTTTTCATTTTATTTATGTAGAAAAAAATAAATAAAAAGTTTATAAGCAATACAACAAATATAAACAAATAGCAAATATAAGATCCCCTAAACAGGGGAGTCAGAATTTGACGTGTTTCGCAGTAAAAAACTGCTTTATCAGGATTAATGGTACCCTGCAAAAATACAATATATCTATCCCCAATATAAGATAAACTGGCAGAGATTTGTGAAGATGGCAGGTATGAATTATTTATGAATCCAGTATGGAACACAATCCAGGTTGAGTGCACATGGTAACACAGATTTATTGAAGAGAAGTAAATCCAGCAACTAAAAAGGAATTCCTGCTAATATTAAAAGTCATGGATCTGCCTGCCATGTTCACTCCTGTGCTGCCAAACTGACTGTTTTAATGTTATTCAGTCTCACTTATCTCTCAGTGCACAGTTTTGTCCGACCACCAGATGACAGCTGAGCTGCACAAAAAATACCAGAATTGTTGCAGAGAGAAAAAAATAGCATTTAGAACAAGAAAGGCAGGGTATATAACAAAACAATGCTAGCAGGCAGTATATGGCAGGAGGGGAGTGTGAGGGTGTAAATGCAGGGTACGGTATGTACAGTACAGTACTGTTAGAGTATGACAGAGGATATTTTGAGCAGCAGAGGAGTGTGGAGGGTGTAATAGTGGGTGTATATGCAGGAAAGAAGTTTGGAGGGTAATAAAGCAGGCATATCATTAAACCTCAACATTTTCTCTTTACATAAAAGAGTAGACCCTTCTAAATAAAGTAAAAATGTTTTTTTTACATGAAACACCCTTTAAAAAAAAATGGGTGCAGCAGCACCTCTTTAAGTCTTGATCACCACTACAGAGCCTCCTGGGATAATGAGAGCGCAGAGTCTCCTAGAATATGTATGTCATGCATCCCCGGAGGCTCTGGATGCTCCTTCTGTGCATGGGCAGAAAGGGCATTTTTTCCACCAAGAGGGAAAGAGATGCTGATCTCACGCATGTACTGTAAAATTGGCTCTCTTTTTTTACCCCTTCACAGTGGCTATGTCACTCGATCTCACCCCTGCACAGTGCAAGATTGGATGATGTAGCCAGAGGACAGAAGATGGGGGCGCCCGTCACTTCCTGTATGCTAATACGAAGAGGAATTCCAGGACCGCACGGGACCAGATCGTAGGAAGGACCAGTGCCATGGAGGGATCTGCAGGAATAAAGGTAAGAGTAATTTTTGTATTTTTAGCTTAGTTCCGTTTAAGTTTCATGTCTACAAATATTGAAGGAAACCTTCCTATTGGGGCAAAGACAGCAAAAACCCAACACTTTTCTATTTAATGTTAAAAACCACAAAAGACCATGGCTGTACGGTGCAGAAAAGAAGGTATAATGATTGTCGGACAGCAGCTGTTCTGTGAGTCCTGCCTATAAACCAACAGGGAAAAGAAGTAGATTGTGTGACATCAACCTTAGGGCCAGGCATTAGGACAGGGTTGGCTACAAGACAGCATAGGCAGTTGTCTAGGGCAGCCGTGGCCAACACCTGGGGGGGGCGACCAGCTAGAGCCCTGGACCATGTCTCCCGTATGGATTACAGGCTCAGGGCGGTGGGTGGGTTGTGGGAGTACAGACCCCCAGATCTCCTAACAGTATGTCATATCAACTTGAAATTTTTAGGGTACACAGGGGGGGCCTCATAGCTAGCAGTACTCCAAATTTTATCTCCCCACATTTAACAAGTTTCAAAATTTGGGGGTCATAATATTAAAAACTAGTGAAAATTGAACATCGGGGTTGCCGTTTTAAAGGCGTGTCTAGAAGCCCAAAATTAAACATACAAATTATGGACCCCTTGGGGCCACCAACATAGTGACAAGGAGGTGTGACCCCCCTAGATTTATACCTACCAGTCACAAAACTAGAAATGTCATACTACACTACCCTGACCACTTCCCTACTTTGAATCCCAATTTCTCTGGAACGGGGAGATGTACAAAACCAAAAAATGTGGGGGACACTTGTGGCTAACACCCCTTAAAATGTCATCACTAAGGCATCGTCAGAACATTAAATGCCCTACCCATCAAAATGAACTGCCCTGTTACACATTGCTGGGGGCTTCTATTGCCTGAACCCCGATTTCTCAGGAACAGGGGGGGGGGGTACAGGTAAACAAAATAAAGGTGCAAGAGGGGGACACGTGTGGCTAACACCCCCTAAATCTCCATTGCTACATCCTGCAATGAAATGCAGTGAGTTGCACTTTAACTATGACTGCTGCCTTTCCTTTACAAAATATTGGTTGCCTAGCTGTCCTATTTGTAAGGCGTCTTCTCTGTAACCAAATACTCAGCATTCTGATACCTAGGAGGGACAGCCATCTATACAGCTCTGTGATATGAACTGCAGTAACCCGCCCTGTCAGTGTGATCGACAACCACTAGCCACGCCCATCTTAGAGCAGCTTCACGTCATTGGACAGGTCACAGGTGTGCGGAAGTAAATAGCAGTGGTTGTCACACGTAGCTCGCGTTTGCCCCGCCCTATCTGTGGATTTCCGGTTCCGGTCTCTTAATGCTGACGTATCAGTAAAGGGGGTTTGCTGACGGCTGCTGAGGAGGGTCAGTCAGTGTGAGACGTGTCGCTTTCCTCTTCTAACCGGTCATGGCTCCCAAAGGCGGTAACAAGCAGCAGTCCGAGGAGGACTTATTACTGCAGGACTTCAGCCGCAACCTGTCTGCCAAATCCTCCGCACTCTTCTATGGGAATGCCTTCATCGTGTCCGCCATACCCATCTGTAAGTCAAGCTGCCCGGGCCTCCATGAGAGCCCATTCATCCTACAGACGTGGCAGGGGGCCCTTACTGTGCTGCTCTGTATATATCGCACATGTTCATCTCTGAGCAGGCCTCGGGGGGATTGTTATGGAATGCCACGTAGGAGCGCCATTACCATGTCCTGTGCAGTGCTGGGGAAGGAGAATCAAACCTCTTCATGGGGGGATTTACTCCATGCCCTGTCCAGAGGAAATATCTCCTGAATATCTCCCCCCTATTGTGTGTTACTTCCCCCACCTCCTAGATTGTAAGCTCTTCTGGGCAGGGTCCTCTCCTCCTCCTGTATCTGTCTGTTATTTGCAAGTTCTATTTATTGTACAGCACTGTGTAATATGTTGGCGCTATAGCAATCCTGTTTAGTAATAAGTTACATAGCTATCACTATGTCCCTATTAGACTTGCTCTTTGTTGCTGGTGACAACTCTAAATAAATTCCAATAAGTTCCAATGATAATGATCACCAGGAGATGATGGGTTGTCTATAGACTTACATCAGCAATAAAAGCTTGGCAGGACTTCCTATTCCTTTTTATACAATACAGAATTGGCTTTAGGTTCACATTAGATGGGATTTCATATTCTGTAGCTCCAATAATGGGCCTGATATAGCTCTCCCAAGGCTAGAGAAGATACAATTTCTTTAGTGAAGCTGTGTGATCCAGCAAACCTCGATTGGATTTCCTAAAAGTCATTTGCAAGCAAATGTTTTGAATCCAGGACCAGATCCATTCCAGGTTTGCTGAATCTCCCAGCTTCACTGATGAAAGTGTATTCTCTCCAGCCTTGGATAATAAATCAGGCCCACTAAGTCAGGTTGCTGGGCAGTAATAGGTCCAAGATTGTCAGTTTCTGCAGACACCAACCTAATAATAAATTCAGATATTTGTGCAGTTTCTATCCAGCAATCTGGCCTCCATTTTTTTTGTCTCTAGGAACTCCACTAGATGTGTGATATCTATCTATAGGTTCTGGTGATGATATAATACTTAGTGTGTAATGTCTGACTGATGTGTTTTTATCATTGTTATTGCAGGGCTGTACTGGAGAATATGGCACATGGATCTGGTGCAATCTGCTGTCCTGTACAGTGTAATGACCCTTGTCAGCACATACCTGGTGGCCTTTGCTTACAAGAATGTGAAATTTGTTCTTAAACACAAGTAAGTAACTTTAAAGGTAGAGTTGTAGCCTTTGGATGCAAGACTCGCTGATGTTAAACATATGAAAACATAATACAAGTAAAATCCTGCCTTCACATGTGAACTGTGTAAAAAGTATATAAAATGTGATTTGTTTTGCAAGTCATTTAAACCCCAAATATGAAAGATATAGGCAATGGTTTGATATGGTAAATCTATCCTAATTTTAAATGGCATTAACATAATTAGGGAACCACATGTAACCGTAAGGCCAAGTTGATGCTAGTGATATTTTAGCATGACTTTAATACCCCAAGATGTCTGCTGTTGGAACACTATGTTCCCTGCAGGAGTTACAGGCTTTTGCATTTTTAAGCATTTGCAAGCAACACCAATTCAAGACTTTGGAGGCACCCCTAGATGGGTTAACAAAACATACAGAAACACTACCGCTTTCAAAGAATATTAAATGAATGATACCCTTCAGTTCAGTGTTAATTCATTGCATGGGCTTCTGAGTGGTAAAACCACTTGAAAAAACTTGTAGTCAGAACCCATCCTAAAAGTTGTGTAATAAAATTAAAAGAAAATCATTGGGGTAAACACCTCACAATAAATTAGGTTAACATGATTGGGTAAGCGAGAACTTTATTGAGGCAAAGTATCTTGTGAAAGACTACACATGCAAATACATGATATTAGAACATTTTAAAAATTATAATCGGATATTGGTTTCAGTTTAAAACAAACTACATTCTGTAAATATTTTAGCAACTAGGACTACAAGTTTACAAATATAAAAATTCAATCTGCAGCCCAGACGTGTCAGCCAGTAAGCACATTCTATGACACAGAATCTCAGCTGTGTATTTTAAAATAAAATATTTTACTTTTAAAACTAGCAACTGATTTAATGTCCTCTTCATAAGAGGCAGTGCAACATACCCAATTACAAACTTATTGCTGCCTTTAAATTCAAAATGAACATATATTTTCCTTAATCAATTTCTTGTTTTGTTTTTTTTTTAAATCTTGTCCTGCTTTCACTGAAAAGCTGGTTTTAAATGACTTTGAACTGTGCAAACACATCGTTGCCTCTAGCATGCACATATTGTAATAAATATAAAATTTACATACATGCATAGCCTGTGTTTTATTTGTATTACCTTCTAGAAGGGTTCACTCAATCTTTTCCATAAAAACTGCAAAATATCTGTTATGATTTATGCTGGCTGTTTTGAGTGGTTACTGTAAAATTAGGTCAAAATGCAGGGAAGGCCACCCACCTACAGCTTCTCCCCACCCAACTTAAAAGAAAATTGTGGGGAGAATATCGCAGGTACCAATAACCTTTTCCAAAGAGGGTGTTGCATCAAATTTCACACTTTACTAACCATTTCAGAACTTCCTTATTCTGGATCCACCTGCGTAAAGTGTTACTCAACCTATTCCGTATCAGAGCCTCCCATTGAAACTGATTTGTGTGTTTGTAATTTTGGAAAATAATGGATAGTTGCTTTTGTCTAAGTTAATGATAATGTTTGTGCATAAAAGATAATCATTTTCCAGAGTACTTCAATCCATTTCCCCCCCCCCCCCCATTCGCTTTACACACAAAACTAGATTTTTAAATATAATTACATACCCTGATCTCACTACTTGCACTAAATAGAATACTGTATGGAAGAACATTTTTCAACCTAAATTGCCTTTGCAGGGTTGCACAGAAGCGAGAGGATGCTGTCTCCAGAGAGGTGACCCGCAAACTGTCTGAAGCTGACAATAGGAAGATGTCCCGTAAGGAGAAGGATGAGAGGTAAAGAATAATGTCTGATTTTTATGTCCACTGTAACTGTGTGATAATCCTGTTTAAATTGGAGAATTTTAGTAATTTTTTGTGTATTTTGGTCAAATTTTTTTTTACGTCCCACCACCTGTTGAAAACCTGTATACATAGATCAATAGCTCAAGTTACCAGTTGACTCGGTCTAAAGTTTTTAATGTCTAAAAGACAACTTCCAGATTTTTTTTTCTTTATGCCACTATTTTTAAGTTCAGTATATTTTTACCATGTTATGTTATATTTTACTAACCTATTAGGGAAATGTTTAAGAAATTGTTTTATCTGATTTCAGGATTCTTTGGAAGAAAAATGAAGTTGCTGATTATGAAGCCACCACATTTTCTATTTTCTACAACAACACACTCTTCCTGGTTGTTGTCCTTGTTGCCTCCTTCTTTATACTTAAGAACTTCAACCCCACAGTGTATCCTTTTCCTAAAAATTATGCCAGAAAAGTGGTTATGCACCATGATGAATATAATTTATGGTAAACCAAATGTGCTTATCTTACTTCAGGGTTTTTTATCTGAGGGTATTGATAGTTGGTTATTTTTTTTATAAACTATTATTCTAGTGCATGTTACTCCACTGTGTAATGAAGAACTTCATTTTTGTAAATAAGACAAGTAGAAGTGGAATATAATAGCAGCCACATACATATGTGGAAATACTACTTCGGTAGGTGTTAAGGTTATTATTTAAATTGTGTTTTGTGTGTGGATTGTTTCATGTATATTATTGCATTAGTTTCCTTAATTTCTCCCCACAGAAATTACATTTTGTCAATAAGTGTTTCTTCAGGTCTTATTGCTCTGCTATCTACAGGATCAAAGTAGCTCTGACTGACAACTGACTGGTGCAACAAGCATGTATTTGTTTGTTTTTTTTATTTTTTAAGTCTGCAAATATGTACAATAAACATCAATTTGGGTTTCTAATCTTATTGCCTTTATGTCCCTTTCCTTTGTATTTTTTTTTTAAAGTACATGTATTACGATAAGGCGGGGGTGTAAAACTCAAATTACGTAAGGGGCCGTAATCTAAAACAGACTAAGACACGGGGTGAACTTTTCATTAAGATAGGTAGTCTTAGTAGAAGTATAGATCCTTCCTCAGCCTGAGACACACCATATCATGTCTTTCTTCTTTGTGAAGCATGAACATATATTCTCTTACCCGTCTTTCATTAAATGGTCTCCCTTCTGCATCAACCTTTCTCTTTTTGGACATTTTATGAGTGATTGCTTTTTTGTTCTCTAGCAGCTTTTTCTGGGTGTACCTGACCTATCCTGGCCTGTTTATGTGAAGGGAATGAACCCACTGACTATGCTGAGGTGGATGCCTGTGTCTCTGAGTCTGGAGACATTGCTAATATAGCATCCCACTGAGATTCCATACCTGGAGCAGTAGCAGCATACTACTGGCAGCAGAAACGGGACTCTGGCGCAGTGTGAGTGTGAAAGAGCAACTGGGGTACCTTCTGCCTGCAGCGTGGTCAAGCACTTGTGTGGCTTGCCCTGTATCTACCTAGCTTTCTGGGACGGTCCTCCTGCCTGGAAATGTTGGGTGCTTGGATGCCGGCCACATAAAATGGGCCATGTGTTTGACACCTGTGCCCTGAATTTTCTCTGCTGGTTAAATGCTTGTGGATTTTTTTTTAAATCTGGTGCACCTCAGGTTCTGAGGTTGCCGTATTTTTGATAGTCAACCTGTAATTGGGTTAACATATAGAACACGCACATGAAAATGCCAATATTCGCAATTTACACTTGTGTTGCACCAGTAGATGGCACTGCATCCTCGTGTATACTAGTAGTATTTTTATTAATAATAATAAACAGTATTTATGTAGTGCCAACATTATGCAGGGCTGAACGTTAAGGTATTGCAAATGACAGAAAAGGCCTGTGACACAGGAGGAGAGGACCCTGCCCAAAAGAGCTTAATAAACTCTTCCCATCTGAGATGATATTAGGGTTTGTTACATATTTTACACTAGGATATGGAACCTTCTATTGGTGACCAGCAATAATAAAACAATGGTGTGTTTGATTGTGTAAACCTTGTCAAACCATCCATTTTTATCAAATGAAAGGACTCTTTTACTTACTGTGTTTATTTCATGTTTTAAAGCAATAAATAGTATTCAACTGACATATTTTACATGAAACCCACTTTGGCTATCTGCCACCACTATAACCTAATATTCAAAGTGTTGTGCTTGGATTAATCTAGAAATATATAATTTTATAATAAAATGGATGTTTACTTTACTAAACACACTACTACTGAACACAACTTTATGTAACAAAAAGCCTGTCTTACGAACAGTACCTGTAAATGTAAGCATTTATAAATGCAAATGCTCAGGCTTTGATGGCTGATATTTGGTACTTGCAGGTTAGTGTACAGTTAGCATTACTCATAGTTAATAAGCCATCCAATGTACTGAGATTCTATACATGTATATATTGTAGTTTTTTTTTTATTTGGAACCCCCATTTTACCTAAAGCCGAAACTACTGTATGCATCATAATTGCTACATTATCCTTGTTCATGGTCAGCTATTGATGAGCACAGAATAATATATTGGTCAGAGCACACACTTGTTTTCCCCAAGTAGAATCCCAGTTTTTCATGTCATAATCTGGGATCTTCTGCTCACTAAGGTTGGGTTGTTTTCTATTAATTTTAGTGCTCTGCTTTTTTTAAAATAAATTATTTTGACTAGACATATATGAAAGAAAATGTTGTGCAGACCTCTAGAAGTCTTTACTGGGAGGCCTTTAGATTCATGCTTTGTATAACCACACTCAATCATTTAGGGGATAGGGTTTCTTGCACTACAGGCCTGCCTCATTTACTAAACTAAGTGAAATATCCTTTGCTAAGTAAATATTCTTTAAGCACAAGCTTGGATTTGTCTAATTTTTCATATTAAGCTGTTTTTGTTTGCCTTTCAAAATGCTGCAGTACGACATACTGTACTATTTGCCTCCAAGGAAAATGTGTATGTGATACAAGAGCAAGTGTTGAGGTAATGTATTTTTTTGTGATTGTTTAAGAAAAATATATTCTAAATTTAAAAGATATGACAATTAAAACATGACAATTAGTACATGTGATCTGCTTTGTTGTGGCCCTTCATAATGAAAGTATTGAAGCAGTTTGTTTACAATCTGACAGATTTCTGCAGAGTTAATAACTAAATTTTGGTAATTCTCTTTTCTGTAGCCTATGATTCTCACAGCAGAACAAGTCTGTAATTTCCCTTCCCCTCAGCAATTATTGGCATTTTCAGTGGTGTACACTGTGGAATTGAAGACAGAAAATGAATTTAGAATTTCTACTTGGCATAAAACAGAACTATTGAAGCTACGTCTGAGCTTAAATCACTGATGGCAGATGGTAACTTCACTAAACAAAAATATATTGCTTTTGATAGTAATCCAGAGTAGAATTGTTTTAGTAATGTTATAAACATTGCTAGAAGTATAAGAACTTACTGATGTAGTTTTCTCAATCTGGTTTCCTTTTACCTTGCTTAACTAGAAAGACCTAGCCAGCTAATCATGTCACGTCCAACTTCATTATGAAGCAGAATCAATCACACTCCCTGAGGCACCATATTTGATGCCTTCATTAAAGAATTATAGTATTGTATGGTAATTTCGATCTCTGCCTAAGATTTAACTAGTAGATGGCCTAGACAAGTCCTAAATGGAAACTTTTTTGGAAGATTTGTACCATAGCTCCAATGGATGCCAACTTGATGAGAGTGAAAATAATAGAAACAGGTCTGGGGTGCATGTGTCCCCCTTTTTCTTCACAACATAAATGCCTTCACTGTCTACTTGTAAATGTACCTAACCTGTTAGCCTATCAAACAGGATAACAAGTACCATGTAATCAACAAGTGGGTCAGCATAGCAGTCTCAAGGCAATTTTTTTGTTACCTGACCAATGCAGACATGCTGCCATGTGGAAAATGAAGTATGGTATATTTAATGTCATCAGCTGAATTACTGCAATTTAAGGTTAAAAGGTGCAGACTCACAAACTCTGTTGATTGGAAACACAGTGCAGTGTACCATAGCAATTGCACTTGGTAAAATATCCTAATCTGTTTATCCCTAATACATGTTACACAATGATATACTGGTTTGTGTTTCTGAACAAAGAATTAGACGAGCCGTTATCTTCTATTTACACTGTTTGTGTTGTGATGTCCCCCTTAAGCTACGTACACACGGCAGATTTTTATCGCCCGATAATCGGCATCGGCCAATTATCGGGCGAAAATCTTCCGTGTGTACAGTCGGTGTCGTCCATCGTCCGGACGACCGACCTGCCGGATCCACGGACGATGGACGACAGCCGATCGTAATGAAAGGGAAGGGGAGAGCGCGCAGCAGGGTGCCGCTCCGTCGCTCTCCCCCCTCCCCTCTCCATAGAGCATGAACGGTGCTGTATGTACAGCATCGTTCATGCATCTTGCAGCCCCTTGTCGTTGGAAAGGATCGTGAAAGATCCTTTCCAACGACAAAAATTGCAAGTGTGTACGCAGCTTTACCCTTTTCCCTCCGCACATGGTTTGCAGTATGGGTCCTGTAGGACCAGCAGCCTTTATATTATTGACTCAATGATCTTTTTTTGTTTTTTTAATGCAGAGTTTATAGAAGGTTGGCGGAGATGCCAAAGATAGAGTGCACCTTAGTAGGCAGTGACTAGGCTGTGAATCATGGCAGGGAAATCATAATGCTGTAGTTGCCAAGAGATATAACTAGCAAGGGGACATCTAATTCCACTGTTTATTAGGCAAAATTTATTTCAGATGATAAAGTGCTTTTGGAACCTTAATGTCAGGTCTTTCTTCAATGTAAGAACCTCTGATACCTCTGGCACATAGTATTGCCAATCTCTTATGGCTCAACCTTTATACCAGGGGTTCCCCTATGTTAAAATGACTATATCCACAGCCCAAAGTACATTAGTGCGATGGTCAGTAGCAGAATGCCTCTTATATTGCTGGCTATTTTGAGGAATGTCACCCTTATAGAGAGCCACAAAGATCATTGGTGTCTCTTAAACTGACTTGAGAGTCACAAACTACACATTGCTCAAGGGACCCCTGGAAACCTCTGGAGAAATCCTAGGGTTCCATGGAACCCTAGTTGCGAAACATTGACTTAGACTAAGAAACAACCCACCTGCTAGTGCCTTCTTCGTGATACCTGTTCTGTATTAGGCAAGTAGATAATATTTTTAGCTTCACATTAATGCATTTGCAAATAGTAACATTTGTCACCTTCACTGCTTTTTTAATGTATGAAAATCATAAATTACATGACAGCAATATAGAATAAATAATAGGAACTACGTGTGATCTTTGGAGCAAACATGTTTTACTTAGAAATTACACCAAATGCCTTCTCTTATAAAATATACATGATCAAAAATACCATACTGTAGTCTTTACATTAATCAATACATCCAAATTATTTTATATTTTACAGATTAGGTACATTTAAGAAAAAAATATATCAAAATTGTGATCCTAGATTTTTCATAAAATCAGCAGTCATATGCAATAATTCTGCCATTTAGCATAAGTAAAAAGAAACATTGATGGATGATGGTAAGCTTCTAATAATCATTTATTGATGGTTTATTGATGGTAATCAATAATAATCATTTTGATAAAAGGTTTACACTGCTTTTCAGTTGTTAAGCCGACCTTTTAGTATTTGCATCCATAGGCATTCTTGATTGTGCTCCTCATAGATGGCAGAGCTGGCAATGTCAGTATGATGTACTAGGTGCAGCTGTAGCACAGATGGATGCTTGGCCTTGGTCATAACAGACTTGCTTCTGTTTATTGGCTTCCAGCTTTGAAGCCAGGCCTTTGTTTTCACTACTGCTGCACTCCTGAATCATATTTGTTCCAAGTCAGGCCGATTTGGTTCCTGGCTCATATTAGGGCACAGAAAAACAGCAGTGTGTGTTTGAGCCATACACTACCCCAACCAAGTGTTCCCTGCATCTAAAGAGACAAATTCAGACTGCTCTTACTCTTGTCTTTACCTTCAACCTAGAAATCAGTGTACTACTTAACCCTTTATGTTTTCTAGGGTAACAATACATTGATGATTGTAAATTACAGGAAAGTTTTAAGGACAATAACCAGGAACAAAATTAGGAAATTGCAGGGAAACTTGAAATATTTACTGTTCCAACACAGGTATAGTGCCCACCTATAAGCAATAGTTTCTATAAAGGTAATTTGTTTTATTCATGCAACCCATGAACCCAGAGCCTGTCTTCTTTTAGGTCTAGGATATTTCAATAAAATAATCTTCTGCCATATATTCGTGTACACCCACCCACCTTTGATTGTCCCTGCATCCTTTTCAAGCAAAAGTTTCTTAGTAATAAAGTTTCCAAGACATGTAAGCGATTGTCTTCAGCATCTACGTAACTGGAATATCAGTTTTGGGTTGACTGAACCTTTAGATAATACTTGGCCATATAAAATGTTTCATACAAAGGAATAAGGTAATTGGTCATTCCGCTTGAAAGCCATTTTCCACCTGCCAATGACTGTTCCAACTTCTCCTGTTGCATTCACCTAATGTAAAATACATACAAAAGCAAGACTGGAATTTGGTCCTGGTAATATAAGATTTCACTCCTACAAGAAATTGTGTGGAATGACCTTTTACCTGATCATTAGAAGTAGTCCATGCATATCATGTGTGGGCTGCAATGTTAAGGGTTGCACTAGTGAATCACCCAGTGTAACAACGTGATTAGCCATAAAATGTTTGCCTTTAGTCTATGCTAACTATAGTTTTTTTTGAATGTGGGTAACAGACATGTATATTAATTGCAGAAAGACAAAAAAAATCTTATGGTTGTTACAGCACTATATTTATAGATATGAATTAAATCACAGCTGTCCATGTAGCAAGCTTTGTATTAGCTGGGAAAGCCATGCAAGGTGTGTTTGTGGTCCTTTTGTTTTTCACAAACCTTATTCAATCCTGTCATATCATAAGCTGTTTCTCAAGTAGGTTTCAAGTGATCAATACCTTTATTACAAATCTTTGGCCATACCTTAAAAACCTCAGATTAGAACAGAAGACAGAATAAGTTACACTGGTCACAGATGGGAAACTTCCATTGCCAATACAAAGATTTCAGGTCTTTTTGTAATCTTAGTTTGGAAAAGTAAAATATAAATATGGTACAAGAGGCCTATCTAATATTTTTTTCTAAAGATTAAGGATAAGTCCACTTTTATACTGTTTAAGAAAGGTTAAAGATTTTCATTCTTTCCTGCTTTCCTCTGCTTAACAATACTGTGTGATTTTTACTATCCTATAAAACATAGTTTCACTTTTTTTCCCCAAAAAATGTTTTTCTCCCAATTACAGGACAATAGAGCCTTTCCTTCCATTAATATATTTTTTTCTGAGTTACAGCAGCACTGTGTAATTTATTATCAAAAAATACTGTACACACAATTTGTAATCAACTGTGATGTGTTAAACCTTTTATTTAAAGGCCTAACACCCAACAGTAGGACAAAAACTGTGATTGATTACCTGCAGTGCTGTGGAGTGGGCTGGTATGTCTTATGCAGTATCACAGGCTACATACACACATCAAATTATTCTCGTCCGATAATCGCCTCAGGACGAGAATCTGGTGTGTGTACAGCGCTTGTTCATGGGTCCGTCCTGGGGGATCCACGGATGACGGATAATCGTAATGAAGGGGAAAAAGCACAGCAAGGTGCAGCTCCGTCGTTCTTCTCCCTTCCCCTCCCCCCCTCTCCATAGAGCAGAACAGCGCTGTATGTACAGCTCGTTCATAAATCTTTCACTCTTGACGTTTGAAAGGATCATAAAAGATCCTTTATAACAACAATGATTGCATGGGTGTATGCAGCCATATTATCTGCTATGATTAATATTTGTGTAATGATGGGATGTGGGGGGCAAGATACTACTAGGCTCCTATGGCACTGTACTTGAAAAATAATGTGAATAGTATTGAGGAAAAACTGTACAGTAGTGTAAAGTCAAGATTTTAACTATTTGTATTAACAGGACCCTAAATGAATACATCAGTGTTACGGGTATTTGGTAGCACACTGGGAATGGCATAGTCAAGAAAAATCCTGCAGTGAGAAAAACCACTAAACTCATCACTGCAGAGCTATGTGGCTGTTAAAGGTTGAGTAGCCCCCAGCCAAGGTGGATTTATTGAATGTCAGCCATGTAGGAATAATAAAGACTTCCTGATGTCACCAAAATTATAAACCACTGCTTACTGTTTTTTGTGCTCTGGCCAGTGCCTGCTCACTGTGTTTCCTCTAGGAGTGGAGGGACACTATCACAAATCAGACCCATGCAGTAAGTAGTGAGATTTGGTATATTGCCAGATGTCTCTCCTGGAAATCAATCTATAAAGGCCTGGTAACAGTTGTTTTTTTTTATACATGCACAGCTGTGGATATATCATAGTGCTTTGATTTTATTGTTTCTTTCATTGTACTGGAAAACAATATCTGCCAATGTGTGCCTTGAATTTACTACAAATCATTGTGGTGGTATTGTTAAGTGTATTCTTATTGATGGGACACTATGGGCTATATTTATAAAACAGGGAATCAGGCATTTCTTCAAACATTCTCTTATAGGAATCTTCGGGACCATGTGTTTCAATAGCAGGACCGGATTCCCACAAGAGAATGGGATTATTATTATTACACAACACAACATTTTATGCAGCACAGTCCAAAGTCATGGCACTAGCTGTCCCTCAAAGAGGCTCACAATCAGATTCCCTGTTTTATAAACATAGCCCTAAAAACTATGTGATTATAGTAATATATGGAAAATGACTGCTCGTTTAACAAATCTGCAATATTAATTTTATATCTTAAAATTTGTTAACCCTATTCTTTTCAGTATGTTTGGCATCAGATCTCATTCTATAGTTTTCTTCAGCAAATATTTTTGTGACTATTGTAAAGTTTCTTACCTGGATTTCCTGCCAATTACAGCTTTTCATGTTACAAGCTAAATACACTAAGCCAATACTACTACTTAGCAGCAGTGTTGTCAGGCTGCCATGCAAGCGTCTTCAGCTAGTAGACTGCTTTTATGATGAACCTAATAAATGTCCCAACAGACAACCCAAGTGTACATGGCAGGCTGGCTGATAATTGAGAGAAAGGGATGTAACATTGTAAGTCTGCAAGGGGAGTTATGTTATTGACAGGATCTTAAGGTGCGAAATCTGCAACAGGGTCACAAAAAAATGATTTGTTGAAGAAACCTATATACAGTGACATGGTGCCAAATATACATTTCAAGTGAAAAGCCCTTTAGAGGACAACTAAACCTTTGGTACCAATACTAAGGAAAATATGACCTGATTACTGACCATTTATATATCCAAAGCAGTTCATCAAAACAATACCAGTGAACCGTACCTTTGGTACAAACTGCTCTTCCCATGGGGAGCCACACCGCCCTGCTGGGAGTTCTTCAGCCAGCACATGAACATTGTGGTCCTGTTTATTTCTTTGGGTAAAGCTGCTGGATGGTGCATTTATAGGTTTAGGAGGACCTGGTGATGAGGTTTAAAGAAATAAGGCCATGAAGTGCACAGCTGTGTCAGGGATGTAGGTGAGTATAGGGTAAAGTGGGTGGTATTATGGGAGGATGGGGTCACTGCAATTATTAGACAACATGTAGCAAAGGTACAGTTGTTCTTTAATGCTTGGATGAACTTCTTTAGGTCTGCTTTTCTTGACTTTTTTTTTTCTCAAGGAGAAACCCTTGAAATAACTTTCAAGTTTTAGGAACCCCTGATAATACCAGCAATATCCACAGCTTACATCCTCAGTGTGGTGGTCAGTGGGAAGAATGCCTCTTATACAGCTGGGCAGTGAAAAAACATCCTACTTACAGATATTCAAAAATATCATTTGTGTTTGTTAAACTGACCTGAGAGTCGAGAATTACTAAATGTTCAATCCCTAGCAGCCTTTGTAGGAACCATAAGGTTCCAGGTAACTGTGGTTGAGAAACACTGCTGTAGATAGATAAAATGGTCAGTAAGCAGGTCGTATTTATTACTTTATTTATGACATTTATGGGTAAATGTGATAGCTGGTAATAAACAACCAAAAGTAAAATAGAACTCCCACATTCCATGTCTTAGTGAATCAAAAAACCTTTTTTTTTTTTAATGAAATAAGTAAGTAATAATAACCATCTGAGGCTGATGCATAGTTTTTTAAAACCTTTTCCTGATATAATACAAATTGTATTTTCCCCACTGACCTCGCAGGACAACAATCCAATAATAAAACATATTGCATATTACAACTGTCTTCTATAAAATTTTTTCATGTGAAAAGTTCTAGAACCTTAGTATCCCAGCATAAGCAGTATGCATGAAGGTAAATGTTAAGAAACAGGTACAAAGAATAGTCAAACTTTTAGAGTTTCTCTTATGTGCTTCTAAGTTTAGGAGTCAAGTGGTAGCAATCTCCGGTCATGACAAGTACTGGAGCAAGGGAATCCATTAAACATAGGCATCCAGTATCATATACAGGGCACTATTATAACCATGCATTCCACTCTTCATGCACTGGGTTATGATCTGTAGTCCTTTTTGCTGTATGGCTTGTTTCCCAGAATGTTGTCAACTTCATTAACAATATGTGACGTCATCTTTGGAAGAACCTAAGAACAATAAAACATAACAAAGAATACAGTAATAGTTACCCCACAGTGCTGGTTTAAGATATACTACTATTAAAATGATGCATGCAATTAGGTTATTTAGGGCGTTAGAACCTCTGTCAGCTTTTTATTGATTGTGGGTTACCAAAGCACATCCTTTTCTTCCACTAGATTTCCTTAGTCTTATGGGTTCTGTAGTAGCCAGCATCATTGAGCCAACTTCCTCCTAGCCCAGTGGGCCTGCCTCATGTGTTAGTGTCCTGTTTTGAGCTTGCTGCTTCTTCATATATCACAAGATTTACTACAATGTAATAACTACAATAGGCAGTAAAGGAAGAAATAGGATAGAAGTGCAAGGGTTTAGTTCCTGACAGTTATACTTAATAGTCAACAAGCAATATTCATAAACAAAAGAATGATCAGCCTTATTCACTAGGTGAATAATTACGGTGGACCAGCTTACAATCAGGATGATTCCCTTAAACATTAGAAATCCACTCTTGCAGACTAGACAGCAGACTAGACATAGTTTTCCTATGGAAAATTGTACATCAAAGTAAGAGGACGAGTCTCAAGTCCCAACGCATTTAGCCCTCTGGGCTTCCTCAGGAGATATTAGAGAACCCACAGGTAACTGCAAGGTATGGGTGTTTCTCCTGAAAAAATAAACGTCTAGTAGTCCATGTGGATAGGAAGTAGAATAAGGTCTGACAGGAAAAATAGAACAAAAATGCTGAGAAGAACTTTCTGTGTAGTGAGATTATGAAGAATCTTGAACTGGCTAAGAATACAATCCCTGGTGGCTAGTGGGATCGCAGGAGATTGTTCCTGCCTGAAACTTGACTCCTTCTCTTCTATCTGATTTCTTCCTCTATTGTTCCATTTTGGGGTTTGCAGAACTTCACAAAACAAAATTCTTCTGATAACCATACACCAAAACTAAAAATCTACCATTGTTCTTTATAGGTACGTTGCTCTGTGTGGTTTCCCTGAATGCCCTTCACCAGGTGGGGAGATGGTTTGATGCCCACTCTCCTTTCTTTTACATTAGTAATTTTAATGTTGAGATTTAGCACGTTGATATTGGGATAATGATCCAATTCCCTGATATCCAATACCAAAAGAATATGATTTTTGAATTAATATGTTTTGTTTGATTTGTGTTTTGTTATCCAATTTGCAGAGCACAAAAAGTTGTGTGTGGACCAAACTCCTAATTCCTCCTGTAAGACCTAAAGAATTACAGCAATTGTCAATACCATTGCTTTACATTGCTCACTTAGATCTTTGTAGTCATAGAGTCTCATTATGACATCAAAATATAAATGGTTTATTGGTTCTTAGTAAACCAGCAAGGCTAATTCTACATATACTTCATTTATTACTACAGTGAAACTAAATTGGTGCCATTTGGCATATCTGAAAAGTATTTCATGGTTGTCCCTTTTCTTTAAAAGTGCAAGTGATATATGGTAAAACTTTACCATATGATCTAAAAGGTGGGCGGACATGCTTTTTGATGCACAGCACACTCTTCAACAGTAAAAGATTGTTACCTGTCTATCGCAATCCTCTTTACTATGTACACTAGGCTATGTACACCATGCTTACCTAATAGCCAAGAAGGTTTTAGGGCTTCCTGGCCATATTTAATTGTTGATGAGGCAAAAAATATAAAGCTGTACCCTCACAGTGTCTGGTTTCAGAATAACTATAGCCAGAAACCAATATTCAGGATATTGGTTTCTGGCTATAATTATTCTGAAACCAGACACTGTGAAGGTGGAGCTTTATATTTTTGCCTCATCAACAATTAAATATGGCTAGGAAGCCCTAAAACCTTCTCAGTCCAGTGGACAAAATCAATAAATACCTCCCTATTTAAGGTTGATACTTACAGATGCTTAAAAGGTAAGTCTGCTGTTGCTCATAAACACAATGCATGCTAATAACTAACTACATGGTGCAGCCACTATTAGACAACCACTGTGCATAACACATTATGGCCAGGCTCCCAGGGTCACCTAAACTGAAACCAATCAACACATGTGGGTTAAAATAGATAAAGCTAATAATGAGAGGGATCAGCAAGCTTGAAGAAGTGACTGTCCAAATGATAAATGCCTATGTAGGCTTTAACTAAAGGCCATTAAACATATCTTCATTTCAATGTCTATCATAGCAAATATATATCATTACAAAGAGAAGCAGCACCAGTTATTGTTTTTCAATTAGATAAAATGAATAACGGTAACAATTTATTTAACCTTCTCTAAAGTATTTATTGGTTAAAGTATTTCTATAAAGTTATTGTACGTATTGCATTTTTATTTCCACCAATTAACTATTCCTAGCTGTTTTTCCTGTGCTTTTGTTATTTAGATAATGAGGCATAATAATTACACATAGTAACTGTATATTTAAAAAGGATTTGTGTAGAACAGGAAGTTTGTGCGTGGTGATCTTGTTGTAGATGGAGCCTGTTTTCATCAGAGGATTTGTTAAACAAGTTTTCTATGGCAGACTTGTGCTGTGTTCTGTGCATTGTATCAGCAGAGAATAAAGTGCATGAAAGGAAAGCTCATTGAGCCCAGCTGGTAAGCAGCAGCATGCGGGTAACAACAAAGGGAATGCATGTATGTAAGTATATTTCTACTGTTTAATGAATGGGAAAGCAGAAAGAATCACAAGCTACAAAATTGGCATTTACACATTTATAGTTATTTCCTGAGAAACGTATGCATAAACATAAACAAGTGATATGCTAACAAGATGCAGCAAATATAGATCATTGGGACTTTCCAATGTACAGGTAAAATCAGTTTTTTTCATTACTGTTCTGCTTACTTCCATGTCAATTCTCCTTCATCTTTCAGAAGAATAATAGGTTGCATACTTAAAAAATGTTTACCTTTGCTATGGGCTACAAATTCAAACAAATATATTTGTTTCTTTTCAAATAGGCCACAGTGGATTGAGAGAATCATTAGAGTAAAAAAATGATATCATGATTCTGTAATCCCATATAGTGTTGTGTAATATATATATATATATATATATATATATATATATATATATACACACACACACACAGGAAATTATAACTAAATATCTTTTCTAATACTATTCCACAGCCAACAAGGGTTTTATTCAATTATTTCACCTTTGTTTGTACACAATATTGATACTACTTACCCAGGATTTATACATCTATCAAATTAAAAAAATGTGTCAATGTTGGATGTAAGCTGAATAAATTGTGTGTGAAAATATTTCTAAATGACCCTTTTGTGGGTCCTGGTAGTTTTAATAAAACCAGAATTATTATCCTTATAATTGTCTTTCCACTATGCTTAGACTTGTGTTAGGTCAGCAGAAAAGATTTATACCCAATACAAGCTAGAAGGGAAATAGGAGGGAGGTATAAAATATGGCAACCTGACATTTTCCAGAACAATAGTAAAATAAATGTCCAATTAATGCCTTAGAGGTGGCAGATGGAATTTAAGCCAGGAGTCCTGAGTTATGATATCAAAGCTTAACCCTATTAAAGGATTCAGATGTGAGAATACTCAGGAGAGCGTATGATTTCCTACCTTTACAATCTTGTTACATTAAAATGTATAATTGATCCATACTCGAGATCATTATTCACTCTAGGGTTCTACTTTTTAAATGTGTGATACCAAGGGGAAGGAACACAAACGCAAGCTGCCTTTATAAAGTTAATTTAAAGAGAGCTTGACTACAAAGTAGGATAGAACTGTAGCAGTAGGATCTTCTACTAAGACCCCAGTAAAATTAAAGGCGCCAGCTACTGGCTCAGACCATCAGACTCCATATACAACTAACAAATGAAGTTAACAAATCTTCTAAAGTATACCTTTAAGTTAAAAGTAAGAGTTTGACTCATATGTAACCAATATAGTGGTTGAATATACTACTTGAAAAAAAGAAGAAAGGAGGCAGAACAGAAGGCTTTTACAGTGGCACTCTGTAGAGATTAATAAAAAAACTTGTACAAAAACATTAAGTATATGTGGTTGCACATATAACAAGGTACACCTTTAACTCAATAAGTCTAAATGGTACTTCAATGGTATAGTAATAGGTCTCCTTGCCCGACGCGTTTCGCCCTTTTGTTGGGCTTCTTCAGGGGATACAAAGAAAATTATGAAGTGCAGACTTGAGGTATAGCCGCTATAGCTGCTTGGAAACTTAGATTTTTCCAATGTGTACTTAAAAAAAAAAAAAAAAAAAACATGGTCCATTTCAATAGAAAAGAATACCATGGATGGCTGTTACGTTGACACTTGCTTGTAAGTGTTCCCAGGTGGGGAGTTAGATATAATATGCCAAAAATATTTTAAAGCAGGTTGGGTAAAGTAGAAAACTGATAAAAGGACATATTAGTGTAATATAGGTTATTTTTTAAGACATATTAGGTATATTGGAGGACTGATAGCATAGCATATTAATGTGATATCATTAGGGACGACCGGAGACGCAGCAACCTTTTTACAGGTTTTATCACATCAACATGCTAGTCAGGTTTACCTGCGTTTCTCCTTTTTAGTTCCCCTATGGCCATTCTTTTTTTTCTTTTTAGTGGTTGATTGGGTAATAGTCAGTACAAGTTATTTTACTACTTGTTAACAATAAGTAATTTAAGTAATAAATTAATGTCCATAATCTGTGCATAGGTGGCCTTTAAGGTTCACTTTTTACATTAGTACATTTCCAGTAGAATAATATCTGACATGTAAAGTGAACCTATACCATCTTAATATGTGCAGTGTGTGGCCCAACATGCAGAATAGGACTCTGTGTGCATAAAGTACAACCCAAAGTAAGCAGGCCCCAGACATTTTCCTACACAGTTGTCTACACATCCCCCAAGGTTGCATAATTCTTTTATCCCTACCATATTTATTCAGTCATTATGCACTCATAACTTCTCATACCTGAATAGCTCCCAGATTTTCTACAAGTTGTTCTGGATTGGAAGAACCTAACAGGACAGAACTTACTCCTTCATTCCGCAGGCACCAAGCTGCAAAGTAAAGTTATTGCAGTTTTAGTTGTACTATAGTCATTATTTTGGAACAGCAATCATTAGGTCATACAAGTTTAAATATATAAAGTACATCTGTTGAGTAATATTTATTAGCTGATGAAATTACATATGAAGACATTAAGAGGTTTGTAGTTTCATATCCAATTTTTCTGGAATGCATTATGATTTTATACACCAAAATTTTATTTTTTTTTGGCTCCATATACAATATCCATATACATATACGATAACCAAAGACATCATTTGCTATAGCAAAAAACAAAACAAAAAAACAATGTGCAATTTGCAGGAGTCCTCGTCAACTGTCTTTGACTGGTTCATCTTTGATTAGTTACTCCAGGTCACTACAGATTACTGCTTTTCGTTTCATCATGTTTTTAAGACTACCAAGTATAAGCTCTGGGAGAATTAACTGACAGTCTTGGACAAACAAGCAGCAGCAGTATGTGCACTAGATCACAGATGTTTACCCATGGATATTTGCCCATGAACTGCTTACAGCATCCTTCAAACTTAAATTTATAGTTTCCTTGAGTTTTTCTTTTAAGATTCTTGTATATGAAGTAATAGGCCTGATATAATAAAGCTCTCCAAGGCTGCAGAGGATACACTTTCATCAGTGAAACTGGGTGATCCAACAAACCCGCAATGGATTTCTTTAAAATAATTTGCTGTTTGTTAGCAAAGCTTTTTAATTCTGGACCAGATCTATTCCAGGTTTGCTGGATCACCCAACCTCAGTGATTAAAGTGTATCCTCTCCTGCCTTGGAGAGCTTTACTAAATCAGATCCAATGTCTAAACACATCAACGTACCTACTGCAAGTTGTGGCAAAGTGCACCCAAGGCGTTCTGCAATTGGTACCAAGTCTTTCAGTTTGGACTGTTGTTTCCGACCTTCTTCACTCAGTATTTTGTCCTTTAGCCACTGATAGCACTGGTAGACATAACAGAAATAGAAATCAACATACAACTGAATGAAAAAAAATTACAAAATGAATAGGAATGAGTGAGAATAATTGACCAATTTCAGATAACATTTGGATTTAGCAAATGTACATATAACTGGTAAGTATAAGCATTGGTCAATCTGAAAATCAAGTTTGCATTTTACTTTTCCTGTTTTACTGTTTTTGAGAACACATATCAGCTCTGTACTAAGTATAAATGCTTGTGTTTCCACAATGATTTATTACTATTGTTTCTACTGTAATATATCATCCACCACTTGGTGCACTGAAACATTTACAGGTTTTTAATATACTGCACGAAAGTGGAGAACGTTGTATTATAAACATATATCTTTCAAGTACTATATGCCCCATTATTACCCCTGGAGCTCTATTCTGCAGAACAGTATTGGTATTTGTCTGGTGATGGGCCATGTGTGTTTTTCAGGCTCTTCTTACTGAAATACTGATCTGATGCTGCATATTGGCTTGTATTAACAGGAAGTTGCATGAAATAAACAATAACTAAAACAAAAAAAAAAGAATGCCATTTTCTGCCTGGCTTATATCAAACAGCTGCCCTGTTAGAAGCGTACCTCGGAGAGCACCCAATGATGGTAAGACCGTTTGTCTTCCAGAGAACACTTGTTTTCATCAGACATCTAAAATGCATTTGTTCCCAGCTGACTCTCTGCTTGCTGAGTACATATGGACAGGCAGATTCATCGAGAATATTAAATTAGCATTTTGCTTTATGAAGTTACATGAAAATGTCTGTAGCACATTAGTTCCATTTTCCACAGCTGCTGATATATGCTGCGTGATAATTAAACTAATATACTGTGAGCAGATTAATGAGTGATTCTCTTCCAGGGACAAATGTTTAGAAGAAAATAACTAAGAAAACATTATCCAAGGATTCAAAGTAACCATATTCAGAAAAGAGAAAATCGGCACAGGTTGACAATCAAAAATCCAGCAACCTCTGGACCTGAGGAGTGTCGGATTTTCAAAAATTCAGATTTTTTTTTAAAGTTATACTTACCTCCACACACAGGCCAGCCTTCCTCTCGCAGCACCCGTGGACATCTGGCACAGTTCCAGAGAGCAGGCACCAGGGACGTCTCAGCATGTATTTAGTTTAGCAAGCAAGATCTAACAGCTGTTTCTGCAGAACAGCGCCATCAAAACATAAGTGGCCAAACAGTGTACTGCAGTCCCTGTATTGAAAATGCGATCCGAAATTCATGCCAGTAAACCGAAAGAACTGGATTATTGATGCACAGATTTTCAATTGTCAACCTGTACAATTGTATGTAAATCCTTAACAATGGTTATATTTTACTGGCTCCCTTGATAAATATGCCATTAAAAACACTTTGCTATATGTGTTCAATAGGTGCAACACTTCCTGTTTCATCACAAGCAGTCTAGCTCTACCATTTTTTGTTTTGGTCTTATAGTGCCTTTACTGTGGAGTCCATGGTAGGGTAAGAGTTTGAGTAATTAACAAAAGACAGCTGGGGAAATGAGCACATTTCTGTGTACATAAAAGTAAGTGTACATATACTACACAGATACACTGAATCTTTTTTTTTACTTTGTCCTGACATCCTGACACAATATTACCTTTAGTGATGCCCGGGTACTTTCAGGAACCCCATTCTCATATTTTCCAGATATGATGCCACAGGCAAGGGGGGACCATGTCATTGCACCAACACCTGTAAAACAGAATTATTTCAGATTTCCTCTTCAGAATTTAATGGGGGGAACTCTTAAATAAATGTGATAAAAAGAACATTATAAAACATGTGTCTAATATATTACTTCTAAACAACAGCTATTATTAAGGTCTTTTCAATGTGACTTTCCAAGGAAAATCACACATGCTGATTACATTGTGCATTGTGCCATCTGGCAACTCTCCAAAGTCTTGTAAGTCTTGTAAGCCTCCCTCCTATGAAAATAATATCATGTGCTCTACATTGTTGCTTGTCCAAAACTTGTACTGGATGTGTGTGGCTAATGTAACACTTATGATTTCAATGTACTGCTCCACGTCACCCAGTGAACATTGCTCCCTCGTTGGCAGGAATGCAGCAGAATACTCAGAATTATTCAGAAATATATATTAGCAAAAAGCTGTTGAGTGATATTATACTGGTCCAGCTTTCCAGGAAGCAACATGAAAATCAAATTTGTAGCACAGGTTTGACATTTTTTTTACACTTCTGTTTTCCTAAGAGAAAGAAAATGTAAAAAATAAAATTATTATACTATTATCTTGTTTTTGCTGAGCAAGAAATAGTGGCCATGTCTTTGTTTATTTTCATTAAAATTACCTTCTATGATAAATAAACATTGGTACTTCTACATAAACAGGCTTACAGGGGTACAATGTTTTGAAAATCATTCATTGTCCATTAAAGCCCAGCAAACAATCCCCTGATATAAGTGAATCTTCTCAGGTATGGTTTAGCAAGAATTTTGCAAAAACCTCACTGAATTCCAGGGAAACCCCAACTCAGTGCCAAGCTCCATTGAAACCTATGGGAGACAAATCTTGATATATAATTATGGAATTTTTTTTTAGACGACTAGGCTGTCAAGAAAGGCATGGGGAGCACAGTAATGCCACAGGGGACATGTTACAATACAAAACACAATACATGTTTTCAATATAAGTGGAGAGGAGTTTCTTCTATCTAATGCCTTTCCCTTTGCTAAGAAACATTGTTCCCCAATGCTAAAAAACAAGCTTATCTTACCACACATCCTTACTCAAAAAAAGCATGTGTTAGAGGCCAGCCTGATTGTGGACCACAAAGGGCCCCTTTTAAAACAAGGTGACCGGATATCCTCTCCCTGTTAGGGCAATAGGTACAGGGATACATTTATACCCCTAGTAGACATTCAAATACCCTTATGAAGAACACAACATGGTCAGTGACCAAATTATATAACATCTTAGCAAACAGGAAGCATGTTCTTTCTTAAAATCATGCATTTTCAGCTAAGCCTCAGTGTCACCTACTACCGGTAGATCTCAGCGAGGAGACATTGTTCACACCTATACTACAATGCAATTTAGGACTTACCTATTTTGTGATACAACTCAGGCAGTTGGATTTCCACCTTCTCTCTTTGAAAGAGATGATATTCCGCTTGTTCACACACTGGAGGTATCAGGTTGAACTGTCTGGCTACTGAATATGCTTCCTGGAAGCAAGCAATAAGATAATTAGTGTAAAGTACCTAGTAGCTATCCAATACCTATACATTTACCTGTGCAAAGGTTTTAACTCTGTACATAACTGCCGCCTTATTACACAGCCAAGAAGATCACTATGCTACTTCTTTGCTAAATAATCATGGTGATATCATTAAGTGAATATGGTAACTCCGATAAGCAGGCAGGAGGCAAAAATTAACTAAGGAAGTTGAATTTCTGGGCCAAGAAATAAATGTGTCACCTGCCTGGCTATGTAGTGTGATGGAGGTCTGTAAATCAGAAGACTTAACAGAATTACTAACCAATTATAGACTATTGTAGAAAAGTATTAAGAAAAATACAAATATATATAAATATTTACTGTACTGGGAAAAGTAATTAGAAAAAATAAGTAATAATTAGTCATACTTTACCATAATTTCCATTGCACTCCAACGTGATGTCCCCCAGTACATTGCCATTCCTTGATTAATCACATAGGACATTGCCCTGACAATTTCTAGAAAAAAGAAAAAAAGAAATGTTTTGTATTTAGCACAACACATTTTAGGAGTTTATCCAATTTTACACTGTAGGCAAAGCCATCAGCTAATCTGGTTATATGTAGGCAAATATGTCTTTCTGCATAGAAATTGGGTTCAATATAAGGAAAGCAGGTGTCCGCATGTTCTATGGTGTACCATGATTGGAGCTGAATATATTCAATGAATCTTACAACAAACAAACCAGGCAATGTAAGAAGATGATATATATTCTAGTTTTATGTTGTTTTCCTGCTGCAGCTAGACAGTTACCCACATCTTCTTCACATGCATTCCACAGCACATGGAACGCAACTGAAACATACTAATATATTAGGCATTCATTTTGGTTTATATATTCAGACACAAGCAAATGGCATTTATACTTCCAATAACAACATTTTAATTAAATAAACTTGTACTGGTATTATTTTGTAAAATGAAAGCATTTCAAGCTAAATTGTAAACTGGACTCTTAGTAACCAACAGAGCAACTTTTTGGCCTTTGCAGTCTAACTAAATTTATTAGCTTCTTTTAAAAAATCAATTGTTTTCTCAGCCCCATTTATTTGCTGATTTACACCCACAGGGCAGCATAAGGATTGAACTATTAATCTTGGAGCTTTGTACATCAGTAGTTGACAGATGAGCCTCAAGGGGGCAGTGTTGTAACAAATCTGTATTTCTCTTAGTGATAGACCTAATCACAGCTGCATGGGTTTTATTACAGCACACATAAAGCATGCATAATGTATATTGTTTAGAGGAATCTATGGTCAGAGAAACACAAGACCTGCCATGCTTCTGAAACTGCTGGTTGACTGGCTACTGTTAGTTTGGTACTTGGAGTCACTTACCTGGAACAAGTACACAGAAGAGGGTAATTTATCTTTTCATTCATTTATCACTAAATTTGTTCCTGATCAATGGTTCAGAAGCTGGCCCCACCTCTATAGTGTAAGGAGCATTTTGATTGGGTTATATAGTCAGGTTGAAGAAAGACAAAAAAGTCCATTAAGTTCAACCACTAGGTTAATAAACACACCCAGATATAAAACCATATGAACATACCTGATTTAGAGGAAGGCAAAAACCCTTATAAACCCAATTTGATCTTACAGGGGGAAAAAAATTCCTTCCTGATTCCATGAGGAAATCGGATGTTCCCTGGATCAACAGTCACTTTTATTTTTACTTTAAACCCTTTCTACCCAGTTATATTCTGTGCTTCTAGAAAACCATCCAGCTTTTTCTTAAAGCGATCTATAGTAATGGCTGAAACTACTTCCTGAGGGAGCCGATTCCACATTTTCACAGACCTTACTTACAGTGAAGAAACCCTTCCTTATCCAGAGAATAAACTTCTTTTCCTCCAGACGCAAAGCGTGCCCTCCTGTTCTTTGTAATGATCTCAAAGTGAATAATCGGGAAGAGATTTCCCTATATGGACCATTTATATATTTATACAGGGTGATCATATTCCCCCTTAAACTTCTCTTCTCAAGGGAGAATAGATTCAGTTCAGCTAATCTCTCCTCATGGATGAGCTCCTTCATTCCTTTTATTAATTTAGTTGCCCTTCTCTGCACTCTCTGCAATTCCACAATGTCCTTTTTGTGAACTGGTGCCCAAAACTGGACTGCATATTCCAGATGTGGTCTGACCAATGCTTTGTACAGGATTATGTCTCCATCTCTGCAGACTATTCCTCTTTTATTACAACAAAGTACTTTGCTAGCTTTAGATATTGCAGCTTGGCATTGCATGCTGTTATTAAGTCTATGATCTACAAGAACCCCCAGATCCTTTTCCATTTCTGACTCCCCCAAATGTATTGCCCCCTAGACAGTATGAAGCATGCACGTTATGTGAATCCGACATTGTGAATTTAACAAGAGAAACAGGTGCATGTGTTTTAAATGACACTGATTGATTCACTAGTGAATGTTTAATGAAATGTGAAATGAAAATTTACATTAACTGCCTAATAAAAATATATCTACTCATGTAGATGATTATGTTATCAGGACCCCTGCACGTTAGATGAATATCACCTGAGAAGAATGGTCGTGCTTATCTCAGGCTAGAATCTGACGTGTACAGAAATGCCATGAACGATCGATTAGGAATGACTGCTATACAAGTCAATATAGAAGAAAACAGTGGGGTGCTGCTCACTCATCCTCCTCTCTCCATAGAACAGATCTGATCCTGTGTTGTACCATTTATTTGTTATTCCCCATCACTGGAAATGATCGTGAAAATTCTACGTGTATGAAAACTTACAGTCTGTCATACAATAAAAATCTGTCTCCTAAATCCTTATTGTCTATTCCAATATTATACCCTTCTTTGACCCAAAGAATTGTCAACTGTGTCATTGTCCTATTGTTGTAACACAATCCCTTCTTTTTCACACGACAGTTAGTACTAGTTGCAGTTATAAAAAATTTGTTAGGTTATATCCTGTTCAGAGGTCGTTTAAAGTCTGGTTTGTGTACCTAGCAATTAGGTTATGTGCTACTTCCACAGCAGAAATGACATGGTATCACATTAAAAATCAATAAATTTAACCCTTTCAGGTTTTTTTTTCCAAATAGAATATGTTCCTAGAAGTAATAATGCTGCGGCAAATCTTATGGGTGGGCAGAGAGGGAATTTTAACCTAATTCCATTTGAAGGGTCTGCTTTGACATGTTTTGGGCTTGTGCCGATAGCATTGGTTTGGCATCAGTTTGAGATGCTTCTGAGATCATTCAGAATTTATGTACAGATGCATTTACCTTCTGCTGACGTGCCTTAGAGTTGCTTCAAGTGAGTTTTGCATCTTCAATGACTTGTCTACGAAGCTAACTCAGGCCCTAAAACATATTTTATTGTTTGTAAGTTTGAAGTAGAACTAAACTTCCTGGACGTGATCTTTGGTCATCCTGATTGGCCACAGTTAAAGAATGGACCATTTCTACATCAGAGTTATTAGAACAGGAATTTTCTACTTTATAAGTAAAAGCTTACCGCAAATATAAAAGCACATGAGTTCAATATTTCAGCATATGCATAGGACATGATTATCTTCCCTCTACACTGCCCAGGGTATTAAACCCACGCTTGTCAGTCATACTGTCACTGGTTATCTAGAAATGGATGTAGCACAAAGACATTTATTTTATGTTAAACCGCTGGATGTGCAGTAACCATTCCTGTGATTTTGTAATTACTGACATCAAAGGGGAAAAAGTAAGCACTAGTGCTAAAGAAGATAAAACTGACTGTGCAAATCCTTACACCAGCCCCGTTAACTTATGGTTTGTATTCATACTTAGAACAAGCAGATCCTGGAACCTATCTCAAAGACAGATTGTTTTTCTCTTAGTAAATAGAAGTGTTTATTTCCATGCCTCTTCTTTTAGTAACTTTCTGTTTGCAGAGGACAATGAACAGATCTCTTCCACTAAGCTTTTCATAATAAGTATGTAAGAAGTAATATAAATCATTAACCTGCTCCATAGTATTAGAATTCGTTTAATAGGAGAGTTTACACTCTATGTAAAATTCTTCTGTAAATTCTTCTGTAAAATGAACTTTTCAAAGATGGATAGACCATACATAAGACCAGAATATAATTGGCCATCTTAGCGTATAGCCATGACCTTATTTACATCTCAGCCTTAGAAAATACGCCCCTCCATAAACAGATCAAAGTCAGGCATAGCAAACAGTGGTCCCCTGTGCAGAAAGGACTTGGGGCCACTCCATGAAACTAATGTAGGGTCCCTGTAGGGATTGCACTTTGCTAAGGAGAGTATTGGGCCCTTGTACAGTGGCACACTTTGCACCTCCCAGACCACCCCTGCCCAATACCAAGGCCCCTGTTGTACTGTCTTGATCAGTTTCTCCTTCAGTCAATAATAAATAGTATTAAAAAAATCATATGGATGTCATAAAATATTTAGTGGTACTGCAGGCCAGAACTGTTTAAGCAGCTGTTTCAGCTAACAAATCTATATACCCCTTTGGACCAGGACAGTTGTTAGGGATGTTTAATCACTTGTATATGTTGTTATATAATTACTTTTATATAAAGCTTGGCTTTTTCAATCATACAAGTGTTAATGGGCCCTTTATATAAATAATAAAAAAGGTAGAAAAAAACTAGAAACAGAAAAGAGGAAGAAGTCAGGAAGTTATTTAGGGTTGCTTAATATTATTATTATTTATAATAAAAAAGAGTTTTTTTTATAGCGCCAACATATTACCCAGTGCTGTACATTAAACTTTTTTATTTCCTTGGTAGGTTGCCCTAAGTAATTTTAAATATATTTTAAATGTAACACATTTGATCTGCAGAAGTTTTTTTTAAACATTGATAACAATATTATTGTTACATTCCATTTTAAGCAAACTCTGAAAACAATTCCCTCCTTAATTGTGAACATAAAGCATACTTTATTTATTTAATTTTCATAAGGATTGAGGTGCTAGAAAAAGTAAATAACATTTTAATTAAGTTGCAATTGTAAATCTTTACTTTGGTAAGAAGACAGCAAAGATGTACAATCTAAGATTTGATTATGTTTATACAGAGGGGCTAACGCTGTACTTCATCATGTGTTTCAGATTAATTGTTAGTTACAGATTGTTTGTACTAGGAAAAAATTGTTGTAGTACAAATAATTTATTATAACAAACACAGCATCACAAATGATAATATCTGCATAACAGATAAAAAGGGTCCTTAAGTGACCCGTTAAAAATCAGACTTGTTATCAACGAGCGCTAGAGTATTACCCACTGTTTTTATTTCCTGATCACTGTGGACCTCCCGCAGATATTTGACAACATAACAAAGGATCTGTCATGGGTTCAGGTTGCACAGTGGAGTAGGTATGATGTCCTTGTGGGAGCCAGTTTATGCACCTGTCAGTCATACATTGCTAGTAGCTGCGAGCCGAGAAGCGTACAGTGTAATAAATCCTGTGATTGAGACCTAGCCAATTGATTGTTCTGGTCATTCCTGTTATCATGTCTGTTCATATTATCACATTACAGCTAGCCGTGAATGCTCATACTAGGAAATCCTCAGCCAACCATAACTGTATTCACAGTTCAGTACTTCTACAACACATGCTGAAAAAAATCCACATGACACAGAGATGAGGAAAGGTCTTATGTTTATAGCTGATTGATGCATGGTTACAATGATCAACATTAGTAGTGTTATGTTCCATTTACCTGCCAATGCAACCAGGATAAAAGAATCTGTAGTAGTAGCAACAGTTATATAAACATACTGTATCTACACCACTCCAGAAACACTAAATTCTTAAATCACATCTCGATGATCAAGTTGAAAATCTTTATTGATACACGATGTGTAATTCTTTGAGAACAAAATGACCTAAGAATGGTTAATAGAAACCAAAATCCATAATCCACTAAGGGCTGGATACAAAGTCACACTGAAAATCAAAGTAGAAAACAGAAATTACAGAGTGATCAAAATTGCATGAATTTCATCACAATAACTCATAATGAGGCCCAGTATTATGTATGATCTCAACATGCCTGTATGCACTCCTGACATCTAGGTATGCTTCTGATGAAACAGATGGTACCCTGGGGCAGTGGTCGCCAACCGGTGGTCCGCTAGAAAAATTTGGGTGGTCTGCAGCTCTGGCCGGTGTGCCTCCCAGCAGGGTCAGGAGAATAACCCCGCTCGGGGGCACACTGGCCAGAGCTGTGGAACAAGTATCCCTGTAAGGACACAACCTGCCCACTCTCCCATAGCAGGCTCAAAACTGCAATGGGAGAGTGGGTGGGTTCTGGCATCATGATGTCACTTTGGGAGATGCCACTGGGTTGGCGACCACTGTCCTGGGGTATCTCCTCCCAGGTCCTGGTCAGCCTGTGCTGTTACTTGGTTGGAGTCAGATGCATAGATACATAATGACCTAGATGGTCTCTACTTGATTCAGGTCTAGAGAATTTGCCAGTAGTTTGCATCAATACCTTCATCATTTTGAAACTTCCTCCTGAAAGTTCCAACTGTACCAACCAGCGTTACAGGTTAAGGTCTGACAATGGGTCTGATGATTTCATCCTGGTACCTACCAGGAGTCAGTGTACTATTAGCTAGCACAAGGAAGTCTATGCAGGCCTCTAAGGATATTCCCCCCCACGCCCAATCTCAAACTTGTCATCCTGGATGTTGCAGGCAGCATAATGCTCACCATAGCAAAAATAAGTAATCCCATTCCTTGCTCTAGCCCATGCTCTACCACTATTGAACCTCTGTTGTGATTGGCAGCCTTAGTATTACTATGATGCAAAAAGAGAGGGAAAGAGCTAGTCAGAGAGGTCACATTATAATAACTATTTACATTTCTTTCTTTGACCAAGTTGCACACTTTCAAACCTTAATCAAAATAACTGATTTCCTAACACATAAATCTCGTAAACTTTTGAATTCTTAACTTTACCAATACTGTTTTATATTTGTAGAACATTGTGGGCCCCTCAGACGTCCAGAACACTACTGGCAGCTTTTTCTCCTTGTGGCCAGGTAAATTTGTCAAATAGATACATTGATAGATAGCACAGCATATGCAGAGCTCTCCATTAGCTGTAAGCCAGGTGCATATTATGTAAACTATATTAAAGAGTTACGCAAGCGACATATTATAAAAAGATTAAAGCTCTGACTGAAGAACCTAGGGCTATTTTGTACATATTAGAAAATTCCACAAAAGAGGACTTAACTGAAAAGAAGCTTTTCGTGATTATGAATACAATGAGCTTTTGTCAAGTCTTTTAGCAAACACAGCACTCTACAATCACTTACTGTGAATATACTGTACATCTCTGGAATACATCTTTTGCTAATAACAGTGCAGAGTGAATAATTAAACCCAATTTTTAGCATACGTATGGCCATGTGATTGATGTCATCCAGCAATGGGCATATCAGGCTTTTTGTTTTGTTAAAAAAAGAGCCTTCCTCCCCCCAATAGGTATTTGGTTTTGCAGATAACTGTTGTATATGTTGCATCCTGCAGATATTGACAAGCTGTCAATCAGCCCGATCCAGAGTCTAAATTTACACTCATACACACGTTAGAAAACTGTTGCTTAACATTGGTCCCCCCAATGTCATTAATCAGTCCACCCTAGCAGGCTGCACAAGCACTGTTCTTTCCTATGGAGGAAATCACAGCAAGGTGTCACTAACTTGTCTCTCTCCCTCCTCTCTTTATATTACAGCACATGGCTGTGTGTACAGTGTTGATTCATTCATCGGTCAATAAAATTGTTTCCAGTGACAATAACTTGAGGACTGTATGGGCTTAAAGCTTTTTATTTTACTTTAGAATTGAAAACACTTTCAAAATGCAGTAGCCGCATTCTCACATCTGCAGGCAAATATACGGTTAAACGTTTAGTTTTATCCATTTGATGATGCACAAAATACCTGTTGATTCTGTTAGATCTGCAGTGCTTTCCTGTGGAATCAACAGTGCTATCTGTGCTGTGCTAAGTGTTTTAGGTCAACAGAAAACCTTCTCCTATGTTATAAAGTCTAGGAGGGGGGTTTTGTAGTCCTATCATGCTTTCTATCTTATACTGACACTGACCTAAACTAATCAACCCTTACCTCCATAGTTCAGTACTTACCCAGATCCAGGCACCAGATCTGATGATTGCTGACATCCTGCTTTACTCTGCTGCCTGAGTCTGCAAACTACAATCTAATTTTCTTCCATGGTATTCATCCATTCTTGTCTGCCATGTTGGGAAACAGTCCATAGAAGTGAATGAAGATGTACAAGCACGGACAGTAAAGCAGTGATGGATCTCAGTAAGTACTGAATTGTGGAGTGGGCAGGATTAGGTTAGTTTTGTGGAGGGGGGATAGGGTTACTTTGTTAAAAGTATACCTAACCACAAACACAACCAATCCCATGCCAGAATTTACAACATACATAATATACTGACACAATTAGAGATGTCCACAGATGCAATCAGTATGGTACTGACACATGAATCACTCCTAATGATCGCAGAAACATCACCCCAGAAACATGACTGCAGACACAATTAGTATTGTGTTGTGGTCACCTAGCAGTGAATAAGAATTCTGTTCCTTGTAGACAGGTAAGACAGAGTTTCTCTTCTGATAACTGATAATTATATTGTACACTGCAATTTTGCATCTTATTTGATATAGGCCACTTGGTGTCTGCTGTAGTCTTTCATTAAAATAGGAGCCATATGAACAAAACTGCATTAAAACTGTACTATATTATTATTATTATTATCATTATTATTAATAATAAACAGGATTTATATACCGCCAACATATTATGCAATGCTGTACATTAAATAGTGGTTGCTAATAGGTTCTTTTGTAAATGCAGCATGAAGTCAAAGTTTAAACCTGAGAGTACTTGACAGGATAATTTTATTTATTTGTTCCTAAAGAGACAGAAAAGGAAAGTCCCCATTTAGCATCCTCTGGCAACATGGTCCTGCAGCATTTCAGAATACTAATGCAATCATCCGTCATCCTTTCAGCCAAAAGATTAATGTGTAAGCATTTGGGGAGGATGACACAAGTTATCAGTTTCAATTTGTCCCCTTCAGCGCACATGCACAAAAAAGGCTTGGAATGCTGCTCATCTCCTGGCGTTTTCTCGCTTTGTGAGTTCTGTCTGACAGCTGAGTGCCTGGGTTGTTATGGATTATGTGAAATAAAGCAAATCCAGTAACCAAGCACCAACCTAGATGATACTGCATATAGAAGATGCTGAAACTGCTTAAACAGGAGCGGTGCTCCTCTTTGTGTTAATTTATATCTCCATCAAATACAGATCATTATTAGTCTTTAGATCAGAGGCAGGAACAAGCAAGATAATAGCATGTTATTGCAAAACATACTGATAAAGTAATTGTTTAAGAATTGGCTCTCTCCAGAGTGCATTGCTTTATAGTAACTGATCTATATTGTAGACCTTAAAGTAATGATTTGAATTTACAAAACAATATATACTGCAGAACTGGCCTTGTACCAATGCTGCACTGCAGACTCTAAGTGGATTGATTATTGTTCTAATGACTAATTCATTTTCTTTTATATAGTGTTTTATATGATATGCACTGTTCCGATACTTCTTCTAACAGATATATTTTATAGGAAACTTATAAACTGAGAACACTCTAATCTCACAAAGATCAGCTGAGCAGGGATTATTTTATCTGTTCCCTTTTTTATCTGTTGTTCATTCATAAGTAGTGTTCACATATATCAAACACTATTTAAAGACACAAAAGATAAATATTGAATATCATAAACGAAAAGAAAAGGCAAATTTGATATTTAAGGTTAGAAGAGTAAAATAACAAATTCTGCAAATAAGTACCAAATATACTTGTAAATAAACCAATCCAGTTATAAACCAAAGTGCCTAGTTTTATCTACAAAAAAAAAGAGGCCATCACTGCTAGCATTCAAAACCGTTATTAACAGAAATTCCAATAAAATAACCAGGAATAAATACGTCCATGATGTATTTTTTGACAACAGTTAAAGGGAAAACAAATGTAAATCACAAGGGCAGTTTAACACAGTCTGTTTAACGCTTTTTCCTTCCTTTTTTTTTTTTTTTTAAAAAAAGTGTAGTAGTTTGTACTTTTGAGTTTGTCATGATGGATAACTTGCTGTTAAATGATCTTTGGAGCAATATTGTTGGTCACCAGTAGATGGTGCTGTATCCACATGTAAAATGTTACAACCTTGGTCTCAGACAGCAAAAGTTTGTAATATACTTTACATGAGGACACAGCACTATCTAGTGGTGTGACCCAAATTTAACTGTGATTATTTTTCTAATGGCATTTTCAGGACAAAAAATCTATAGTTTATACTAAAAAAGATCCATATTCCCTGTTTTGTTATATTACACATAGTCTTTTTAAATAATGTATTTAGTAAGAAATGTAGTCTACAATTATCTACAAAATGTATATGTAGGTCTAAGCAGCAAACTAAATTTAAATATTGACTATAAATACAATTATTAAAAAGCATCAAGAAAAAACACTGAACATTAGTCCGTAAAGAGATGGATAGATAGATTTGCAGCCAGATTTATAGATAGCCCTTCCCTCCCTAGCTTTAGGTTCGAATCTCAGCCTTCCTAGGTTCGAATCTCAGCCAGGACACTATCTGCATGGAGTTTGCAGGTTCTCCCCGTGTCTGCGTGAGTTTCCTCCAGGTACTCCGGTTTCATCCCACATCCAAAAAACATGCAGTGAGGTTAACTGGCTTCCCTCTAAAATTGGCCTTAGACTGTATAAATGAAATATGACCACAATAGGGACCTTAGATTGTGAGCCCCTTTGAGGGGCGGTTAGTGACAAATCTTTGGACTTTGTACAGCGCTGCATAATATGATGGCACTATATAACTACTGTGTAATAATAAAAATATTAGTCTATATTATGGACAAATGATATGGCATATTTAAAATATATACAAATCTTATGTACACACTTGAATAGGTATAAATGTTCTGCATAGTTTTATATTGGCATTATTTGTTAGTGTAAACAACAGTGCAAAGTCCAAAGTTTAAATCAGAAATCAGATTAAACTAAGTAAGACCAGTACAATGTGGATTCAAGGGGCTGCTATGGGTGCTGTAAATTGCATTGTTTTACCTAATAAGTTTAGAAAGACCCTCCAACGACAAACTTCTCACCTTGCATTGGTGTGTTTTTGCCCCTTGCATTGAGTGGGTGAGGTTTTGGAGGGCTTTTGTTGCTATCATGAGAGGTTTGGGTATTATTGCATTAGTTTTTTTAGAAAAGTTATTGCATTCCACTTGTGGAAAAAATGGAACCTGTTAAGCAACCCACATATAAAAACACTTAAAATAGAGAAGAGTGACATTCCAAATCAAAACAATATCATAAGGGGGTTAGAAAATAAATCACTGAAATTATTGTTCACAATGGATTGAAGAGCAGCCAGCATGGATCTGCACATTAGCTGCTGAGTGTCATTCACATAAGCCAATCTGGCATCTGAACGGATATTAAATAATATTAAATTGATACCCAAATCTTTCTTCTTTTGCTTGACATCATAAAATTTGATTTCAACAAAAGATATCTTTTTATGGTCTATAAAGTTTGTTTGTTACAAAGCAGATGCCACCTGTGATATAGAAATATTACCTCATTTATACAAGTATATGTTGTTCTCTATACTCGCAGTACTAACAAACACCCTCTATTTGTTCTGGTGACCACCATCACTGTTTATAACTTTGCAGTTGTCACCAGAACAACCAGCAAAGAGACATCCTCTGTGAACACCTCTTCTATCAGTTGGTATCAGTGCCTTCCAAAAGAGATAATGTCCATTCCCAACTATATCCAAAACGGGAAAAGGTCAAAATTCTGTGCAATTTTTTTTAATTTGCTGAACTTATTTGATGTTATGATTTATCATTACATGCTATATTATTTACCTGCAAATATTTTTAATTGTATGAGATGTTACAACTGTAAGGCAACTTCAAATATTGCTTACCGCTTTTTTTTAAGGAAAAATCTGTTTAAGAAAAAAACAGAATAAGGAGTGGTATATTCTGTGCTGTCTTAGCACTATTAGTATGCAGTAAGTGGGATTTTAGCTTTATGAATCAGGCTGAAATGGGCTATTTCTGTAATACCGAAACTGCTTTAACAAGCAGTGCAGAAAAACTTACTCATATTCATAGCTCTAATCACTAAATTGCAATCCAGTTATGTCATTTTTAGAATAAATTAACCTAGCCGCCGACTTCAGGAGATTCCAGTCTGAGTAGGTGAATTTGCCTAAAATAATTGAAAAGAAGATTATTGATGAGAGTTTCCTGAATTTCATTCTCAAAGATAAATAATTCTGCTTAAAAATAAATTTTCCTATGAGTAAAGGCAGTCCGAGCCCACAGCAAAAAAAAAACTCTCATGTTTGGGTGCTAATGGGAACCTGTCATGTAAGGGTTAAGGCAGGAAGAGAAGGGTGTGGGTTATGGTGGGGGTGATCATTAGGGGTTGAGAGTGAAGTTAAAAGGAATAGGCAGAAGGAGGGGGGCATCAGTAGTTGGCTAGCTAGAGTGAGCTCACCGCCCGCCAGTCCTGAACTTGGGGGTGGTTTGTCTGTTGTAAGTTTTGGTTGGCTTGGGGTTTGGGGAAGGCAGGGTCTGGTTGATGATGGAATATTGATTAAAGGACACATCAGTGGGATGGTGTCCATGGTAAAGGCAGGTTTTGTGGCAACTGTCAGACAGTGAGGAGCTTGGGGTAGGATTGATATTTCGAACCTGCGGCAAGGGGGTATAAATTGGATATTTATATTTGTAATGTTTTATATAAAATGTTGTTTAACCTCCCTGGCGCTCTGAATAATGAGTATTTTTATATCCTCAAGCGATACATTAAAAATACTCATTATTTTAAATTTTCTGCCTAGTCCCGCCTACCAGCCCCACTGTCTCGCCCTGCAGCCAAAAGCTTGCAAGCAGATGTCTGGCCAGCATCTGCGTTCCCTGCCTTTGTGTCCCCAACATTCAGGCGCCAGGGACGCAGATGCTGGGCATCACTGGAGGACGCCGCTGGAACGTGGGAACCAGGTAGGACTTTAAAAATCCCTGGCAATTCCACCCCGAGTGTGGCTCGGGGTTGGCGCTTTTGGCACTGAAAATTAACTCACTACTCGGGACACACTCGGGCATACCTCCAGGGAGGTTATTAAACAGCTGACACCAGCCAATTTCATCCAAAATGGTTGTTTGTATTATTTGATGTTAGTTGGCTGGGGTGGATATGGGAGGGACTGGTGACATAAGAGCTAGCCAGGTTACCACACTGCAGTCAGAAAATTGGGGAAGGGTAACATTGTATATTTACAAAACAAACATTGATTGATTGATATTTACCAATGCTATCTCCACAAAGCCTAAAGCAGGACTGAACTTGTTGGTGGTTGGTTAACCTATGCCAAATTAAGCAAATTTGCAGATTATGGCACATTCTTATCCTGTGCAGTTACCCAAAGTGATGACAGGACTAGGACCTGTCATTGCTGCATGTGTGGAAGACGCCATCTTCATCACTTTGTACTTTCGTGAAGATGGCGATCCTCTTGTCATTGGATCAGGTAACTCCTAGCAGGAGTTAAATTATCGCCAGTGGCTGGCTCCAAACTTCATGGCACATGCATTGTACAGTTTAGAGCTTAAACAAAAATCCACCAGGAGCCAGGTAGTTTTTTGACAAAAAAGACATTGTTGTTTTTTTTTATTTTTTCAGTTTAAGTAAGCTTTAAACTATTCTCATCAGAGAATGTATGCATGGTATTTTAAAATCTTTTTAATTCAGTCTCTTTGCGTTGTTTGTAATTACTAGTTTTATACATTCCATTAGTAAAGTCAAGCTTTAGCTAGGTAAACACATCAGATAATCAGAAGGCCACTATATCTGAAGGACGTTACTATAGGTCATCACAAATCCTCTTTTTAACATACTTCCACTTATATCCACACATTTAACTAAGCTTACTAGGGAGGAAAGGTCAGATGGATCTCAGAATCATCTCAAAGTGATCTCAAGTGAACCTTACTACATGTTATATTTTGCCCATTCACACAAGCCTCAGTTGCATTCTGTTTTATAAGTCTTTTCTTTTCACGCTATGTACCATGGCTATTTCTGTTTATAATAAAATGTTGGCTTATCTCCAGTTACATGATACTAGTCTATGGATGGAATGTTTAAACATATTTAAAGCAATACAGCTGCCATTTCCTAGGATTTTCACACTCAGCAGAGGTTACATGAATTATGAGTTTACGACCACAAGATCTCAGATTTAGCATACACAATGGATGGAGTATTCTGGTCTATGAGTCACCTTTATCAACTAAATTACTTGAAGCCATGTTGTGCTATAATACTAACAGTTCTCTAAAAGGGATTTGATACAAAGGAGTTGAACTCTGTCCTCACAATTGGAAGCTTTTAGTGCCATTTTAATTTTCATGACTGCCATATAGCTAAAAATTGAGGAAGTTTGAGCTGTTTTTATTTTGGGAAGTTCTCTAGCCTAGTTTTCTAAATAGCTAGGTCTTGAAACTAGTTATCAAGAATTAGGTCTACAAAGAGGTAAAGGACTTTTTAAATTGTAATTACAGCTAATATGTAATTTCACATAAATATGTCAAAGTAAATCCCAGGAAAACAGCTTTCCAACACCATTAAAATTTTTGTTAGTTCAAAATCTTGTCAGTGGACAGTAGAGAGATGGAGGAGCTGGTATATGGTGGATTTAAACAGATGTTTGATAATTCATGCACATTTAGATATGTTGCCTAATGCACCAAAAAGTTATCACTATATTCTCTACAAAGGATGGTGGCATGTAACGGCGTCATTAATGCGGCATGCACTGCACAATATCACAGCTGTGTAACCATTGAAGTGGGTATTGATATGAACCACTAACACACGGGGGATACATTAATAATCAATACTATAATAAAAGTGTCACCAGCACAACTTAATCAAAAAAGCAGAGAATTTATTCTCACAGTGTTAAAACTGGACAATTTGAGGTCATACATGACCTCTTCCTTAGGCAGCAGACCACTGCTGGCTGAGAAAAGATTTTGTATGGTTTGAGTGATTATATTTGCACTGTGTCAATAAATGCTTTGCTGCTTATAGGAAGGTGTGCTGGCATTTGACCTGCTTTTCCTGAAATCATATGCATTTCAATAGGACATGCTGGGTCCAAAGTGCCACAGCGCAATGCAAAGCAAGTTCAAAGAAGCCTCTGAACATTATAGCGTACTGCTCCATTAAACTCAAAATAAATAAATAAATAAAAATGGAATTTAGCTGGCCTGCATTTGATGTGTGTTCCAAACTTGTTTCAAACACAGTAAAATAATGATCAACATGACCCTTATTACTACATTCTGCTGAGCTGACAGAGGCTTTTGATAGTAATGGCTAAGAGATGTGTACTGCTATACTTGTGTCCTAGAAGTGTATGCTAAATTATGGCAATTTGTGTCAAACAATGCAAGGAAAATTAACCTGATTTACTAAAGCTGGAGATGATAGACTATCATGGGAGAACCTGGGTGATCCAGCAAGCCTGGAATGGATCTCATCCCGTATTGGAAACATCTGCAGACTAATATCCTTTTCAGATTTGCTAGATCACCCAGGTTCTCCCAAGACAGTCTATCAGGCCCACTGTGTAGGACAAGAATGGCTGCTGACATGTACACTAAAGCTTGAGTTCTGGTATTCATACATATGGCACAATTAACAATTAGGATCACAACTGAAGCAACAAGATCTATAGTTTTAAGAACATATCTAATAGAGCATAAAAGGATATAAAAATAACAGTCACATGGCTAACAAAGATCTGTCCATGTTGTCCAGGTTTTTTAGGCTTGCAATCACTTTGTTTTATCCCTGCTCATACTTATATTATGATTAAGTCCGAATTAAAAATGTAAATTTTAAAGTAACAGTCTATTTCTCACAGAAAAAGGACATAATATATAATATAAAGTTACACAAGCTGTTTTGTCTTTTGCTTGTTTTACATTTCAACCACAGTGGAGAAATTCTGCTGAGTTTGTAATTGAGCAAAATGTTTGAAGAAAAAGAAAGACTTCACACTGCATTTTGTTCCCGTAGTCCCGTATTAAAGCCGTAGTTTAGGTCGCGTGGCTTTTTCAAGATTTTACATGTGTAATATGTGCCAAATATGACACAGCAGATGGTAAAGCAGATGCAAAAATCTGAATTACAAGAAAAGCTAAAAACCCTTCCAGCACATAATAACTGTATTAGGAAAGTGTTTAAAGCATTCTCATGTACCCACACTTCAGCTTTCCTTTGTCACCTCCATCCCAAGGTTTTTCCTTGCCCAAACATTGCATTGGTATGTTTTTTTTTAATTTTACAATTCAATTGTTTATTGTTTATTGCCATATAGGATGGTTTCCCTCCAGACACTCCATAACTCTAAAGCAGGTTTTGGCCTTAAACTATGGGGACTAGAGACATAAGATTGTGAGCTCCTCTGAGAGATTAATAGTGACATGAACTCTTCAAGTTGCTACATTGGTGGTATATAAATTCAAGATAATAATAAACATAATATTTGGCTTTTCTGTGTTTGTAATATTGATGCCACCATTCTAACATAATTGTTCAGGGAAGAATATGATCTTCCGAACATGATCTAAAGCTGTGTATATATCCTCTTATTTAAAAGGTCATTCACAGTTTGAATTCACTCATTATATTTAGGTGCTGATTGTAATAAAGAAATTAATTCTGCTGATGAGCTGAATGTTTATGATTAGGCAGATACTGTTATATGTAACATATATAAAATAATGGTAATTGTACTCCAATCCCTAAACCCCATTGCTTATGCCTCAAAATGGCAGTAGGGTTATTCACTATAACATAACACATGTGATATTTTCAGTACTGTGCAGTATTTGCTATTTTTGATGAAATATTCATGGAAATAAATAATGCTTCATGGTAAAATAAAGGCTTGTAGAGATTAATTTCATGTTCACTTCAATTCTTGTTAGATTAAATAAATAATGAACATATTAAAATAATTTATACATTTAATGAACTGACACTACTCTCACCTGACACCACAACACAAACACTTTTGCTGGTAAACAAGAATTAAATGGTAAAATACAATCAAAACTAAATCTAAGCTGATCAAGTAAATGCTTGAAATACATTCATGTGACTTTTGTTACCTACTGAATGATCCATTTACCTAGTGATCCAGGTACTCCTGCCAAAAGTTAAAGGCAGAATCTCCACCTACACAATAGCAACAGAACATCCTGGTGAAAGCTACATTCCAAATGGACAATGGAAGGGCATCCTGTTCTTTCTGTTAGCACATATACCCTGCAGTGGAGTCTGACCGCTATCTAGTGATACAATGCAGGGGAATGAAAAATAAAAATCTAAAGAATAATACATCAAAACCAATACAGTATTTGAAAATAGTTCCACTAGGACAAACAATGATGTTGTAATGCATGTTGTAATATGCATTGCTGCATTGCTTTCAAACTTAAACAATGTGACCAGCACAGCTCTGCATTTTTATTAGGTTGTCACTTTGTTAGCACAGCAATGCTTGGTAATGAAAAAGATCATGTGTGTGATTAATTTTATATTAATATTACTGAAATTTCAGCAGAGATTCTTCCTGATTAAGCTGGAATACAATATTTAGTAGAAGAGATAATAGCTTTCTGCAGAGGTCACATATAAATAAATTCTACTGTCATCAAATGGAAATAGAACAGTGATGATCTCTTGACGTAGTTTTCCTTCTTCCTAGAATGGATATCATTTTGCTGTTATTACATTTATTATTTTGAAAATGAGAAAGGCTTTGGGATAGCATGCCCTTGCTATTTATCAATGGCAAGATGTCTGTCCTATATTCTTCATAAGCAGAATTTAATTCTCTTGATTCAGGTGACAGAAGTACATTCTGTAAAGTAGAATTAATCATCTCATACTAACCTTCCATTGGGGTATTATTATCAGGTCGGTTTGCAAACACCACATCCACATACTCCAGCTGCAACCTCTGCAGAGAGCCTTTTAATCCTACAAGCAGCACAAAAATGAAAACATATGGTGAGAGAACAGCTGAAATAAGGTTTTTACCAGAAATCTGAGAAAATCCTGATTTGCTCTCTCTAAAGGGTATTTTAAATGACAAAGGAAACTAAAGGACACCTGTCATGCATACATTCAAGGACAAAATAAGGTCTATGTAAAGAAAAACTGTACTTTTAAAATTATTTAGGTTTTTCAATAAGGAACATGAAACATAAATGCAAGTATAAACCTTTACTTTTCCCTTTCCCTACACTTTGAGGATTGCGATGTAGCCTGCCTGTGTAGTCTTCAATGCACACTGTATACTGCAATATGTCCGCAAAATTGGATTAGGTGCATCTGTTCAATATTCTTTCTTGATTCAAAAAGTTCTTGATTCAAGTTTTATGATCATAAATGGATGTTTCTTTATTGAACTGCACATATTTTATTAAAGAATAAACTGCTTGAAAAAGCTCTTGCGTATGTTTTGCTAGGTCTTGCCCATTTTATTTTCTATATGATTCCAAACAGTTAATTATGGAAAGAAGGGAGCATCTGGTGGGATTCCCAATGCCTTCCTTCCTGGCTTGAAAAAATGTTGCTCTGTACACTGTGCAGGCAGGCTGAACATAAACAAAGATTACTCTCAGCTCACAAAGTACTGATTCCATCAATCACAGACAATCAGGTCCATTGCTTATGTTACAACTTCAATCAATTAGTACATATAATTATATATGGGTTGCCATTGCTTGACTTATTCATATCCTGGTTATCTAGCTTTCTATCAGGTTTAGCTGGTTTATCAAAACAAACCCAACACACTGTTTCTATATCAATTTTTTGTTTTAACATTTTTCATATAAAACAAACAGTGTCTAGACATTAAAAGAGATGGGTAACAGAGGTAAAAGGAAAATAAAAAAACATGGTTAACAAGAAATACAATCCAAAACAAAGAGCAAAAGTATAAACAATATGTAGTATTTAAAGAAAACAAAAAAGTTTAACATTTTTGGTAACTCATTAGGATCCTACAGGAAGTCCAACTCAACAAAAAGTCCACATCTCTGCATTCAGGATCCAATACCATTTTAAGTAGCACATGAACCAGTGTTCAGATGTCAGTTGAATTCAGGGGTGTCCCTATAACATATCCAACATCCCCAAGTTTCATTAAACTTTCTTAAAGGAACTTTTCAGGCTAGCAGGGGGGGTCTTCCATTAACATTATATCATTCACTTTAGGCAACCAAAGCCCAACCGTCAGAGGGAGGGTAGATTCCATAGAGTGGATATACAAGAGTTTGATGCAGTTATGAAGTGTTGGAGAATAGACTTACTATAATCTATTGCTGAAATAGTGTTGTGATGTTAGAGGAAGTAGCCAAGGTCAGTGGGGATTTAGTGAATAGTAAGTTTTTGTATAAGAGGTGTGATCCTGTCACAAAAAGGGCAAATTTCTAGTCAGGACCAAAAAAGGTGCAACATAGCACCAAACTCATTCCCACGTAGCCAACACAAATTTGATACAGACAGGAAGAAAGTGTGGAACCTTTCTGGTGTTTTACATCATTGAGATCGTAACTCATCTTTTAGAATTTACTGCTTAGGAAGGATTTGTAAATTCATTCAAGGAGTATCCCAGATACTGTTCCCATGATCTGAGAAATGACGAAGAATAGTCCCGGGGTACCAAGTTCAGTTTAGAGTATAAGAAGGACAAAGTGTGGCGATTTTATTCCTGACCATCACACACTAATTGAACATTTGTATGTGGTTGGATGAAGCCAAAGCTCTCAGAGAGAGTGCACAGGAAATGTTACAGTTGTGGTATTCTCCAGAAGTCTAACTTATAGTGGGTCATTGGTGAGCCTGTAGCCCATTGACTGTCCGGACAATAACCAAACAATAAGAAACACTACCTATTAAGAACATCTGTATCCAGTTCATGACCTTTTTAGTCCTCATGTGTCCACCAGGACAAACACATCTCTGGCCACATAGATCTGTGCAGTGCATGTTTTTACTCCCTTTTATGTGGCAATGTTGATACTTAGTGTTTGGCCACGCTCTGTCAGTTAAGGGCCCAGAGAGAGTCTCCAGCCCTAGTAAGCTGTGACTACAGTGAGATCTGCAGCTCTTCAATCCTTGATTATTTGTACCAAATGGAGGGGGAGAAAGAGAAAGGTGAGTATGTGCACACATGTGGCTGTTCCCTGCGAGGGAAAATCTCAGCTTACATTAAGTCCAAAGAATTCAGGTAGAGGTGGTGCCAAAGATGTCAGTCCTTGCCACATATAGTAGTAGTGGTTAAAAACAATTTCTAGGACTAACTGTGAGCAAACCATTGAAGACAACCTTGAGCAGCAAAGCTGTTTACCATGCTGGTACAGTGCATTTCTAGCAATATATGTATATTTGTTACATATTTACAGCAAAAAGTCCCTAAAGAAGCATTTAGGTTGTGCAACCAGTATTTATATTCAAGGCAGAACTAAATGACTACTCATATGCTTGAAGGCTCTAAAGATAGCCTATACAATAGATTTGCAGGGATCTGCAAACCCAAAGACAATCAGCCATTGAACTGGCTAAATTAAAGTGTACATCAAGCCAAAATATGTTTTTTAAAGTTTTGTGCAGGAAAAAGGTTAGAACTCCTGTTAAAGGAACAGACCAGGAAAGTTCAACTGGAAAGGAATGGCTAGATGATGCTTGATGTCCATTAGCCAAGATACAAGGTAAACCTAATCTGATTTTCTGCAGCTGCTGGTAAATGCTAAATGCTATTAAATGAAAAGCAGCGTGCAGTAAAAAAGCATTTTTTTGGTAAAGCAGAGAAACTGTGCAGATTTAACCCACTGAATTTGTTTTGAGCATTAAAATACAACTATATGCCACCCTAAACAACTCCAGTTATGCACAGAATCCTCAAATTGGAGCCAAGTTGTTCTATGTTTTCTCTCCCTTGCTAAACATGTTAGCTCAAAGTGGGGGGTTTTAGAAGTGCTGTCAATCAAGGAAGCAGTGAGTAGGACTTAGTGTTGCTGGGTGCTAGCTGACAAGCTTCAGGCTTGTGAATCAGCAATGACAATGCTAGAAGCTACACCCCTCCAACATTTTCTATCTCTCTGTAGTGCAAGTCAGAACAGCCTACATAAAAGTGGCCACACTGCTATGAGCCCAGGATCAGTGCAGCATTGTTGTCACACCATCACAGAGAACTGCATTAGGTATTTTTACTGGTAGGATGAACATTTATGTCCATGGCTAGTAGAAAACTGTTAGTTCTAATATCCTTATTACAGTTTTCATAGGAAGCCATAGTTCTACTCTGAAGCAATTCTTTAGTACATACATCACATGCACAGGACCAGTCATACAGCAGCTGAATCTTTGTATTGTGGCACCAAATAGGCATGAAATGAAAAAAACATCCCTAGGCAAGCTGAGCAAATCAGGAGAATGTGTATTATTTTGGATATTTATAACTGCCTGCACTACTGATGAAGCATCAAATTGCTGAATATTTTTCTGAGAGAAAAGCTGATTGTTTGAAGTTTCAGTTGTAAAAATACTTCTGTTTTATTGTATTGTCTCTTGTGTTAATAATTGCTTTCCAGGTTATGAAGCTGCTATGAAGGGGTAAACCCTTCAGGAGAATTTACTCTGGGTTATAACCCAAAGGAAAAAAATCACCCTAAATAACCCATAAAAAGCGAATATACTGAAAGTAACAGAAGTACAAATGCAACCAAATCAAGGATTTTTACGGGTAAAACTACTGCAGCATTTGATAACAATGTACTATATACCATATCCATTAGCAAGGGGGTTGCTCCATACTGTATGTATGAATTCAGTTTACTTTTACCTTTCTCCTGCAAATTCTACTGGGATTTTCAACTTTCTTTCTGTTGCCTGATAACACTGTCTGCTGAGTGTGCAAACCCAACTACATCCATTAAAATGTTCATGCCTAAAGTCTTTTGAAGAGATAAGAAAGAGCACATCTGGATGGATGCCAGGGATGCTTCTTCATTCAACATCAGAATCGTACACTGCCTGAATCTTCCTTTACTCCCTTTGGGTTAGCTTACACTGGCCACTGATTTTTAGAAGAAATTTCAGAGATATTAAAGTCTGCACAATTTGGGACAAGCACATTAGTAATGTACTGCAACAAAAGCAGACTCTAAGAATCCAAGCCTAGCTATCAATGTAATGCCATCAGTTACTAAACACAGAAATAACTCTATATTGTCATAGGATAGGGTTTATATTCTTTGAACCCTATGAGTTAAGCAGTGCACAAGAAGATTGCTGGAGTTACTGGATTGCTGCAGTATAGGTTCTACAGACCTATACAAAATATTCGTTCACCATTTTGTTAAAATGGCTAGTGTTCCTCTTTTATAATTTAAATATAGCTGCAGAAGCCATTTTATATAGCTGTTGTATTAATCACCATTATATACATTATTATGCTTAAAATATATACTCAGTAAGGACGTTCATTATACTGGGAATTTCATAGCTGATAAAATTGTGCACATCTAAAGGAATGCCAGCATTGCAGTTTTATCTTATAGCAATACCTTTTTATTAGAAAAATTTACAATATACCATGCTCAGGTTTAAATAATAAATCATGCTGATGGTGGGAGTGCATGCACTACCTGCTGAGATAGCAAAGAGAACAGCAGGGGCAACAAGCTTAGCTCAGGTTAGGTTCAGAATCAGCTCAAGAGGTTTCAGTGAATAAAATTAATTTGGTAAAATTAATTTTATTCTCAGTAGAAGGTATAACTGGAGCCCAGCAGGTAAATTCTGCCCATAGTCTATTTTACTGTATGTATTGGATAATCCATTAGTGAGCTCTTTCTGCCATATTTCCTCACTCTGCTCCTGATTACTTGGAGTTTTGGGGAGTTCTGCCCAACTTTGCATATTCCAATTCCCTCTTTTGCTTCAGTGAAAGAAATAGAATAAATAATAAAAAGAATAAAAATAAATAAATAATAGAATAAAAAAAAACAGACAAAAATGTAAACATTTTATAAAGACCACAGAAGTCTGTATAGTCATATTATTCTTTTGTGTTTAAATCACATGCATTGAATCCCATTCAGTACATATATAAGTAGTTTCATTTTAATTTACTTTTTAATTAATATAATATTTAGAATAGCTAACGTACATTAATTTACTTATAATACAGACAACATTCATATGAAAGAAAATTACCTTCAATGATGTGCTTTCTCGATAGACCTCTTTCTGTTTCCGCTCTAGAAAAATACTCACAGATCAATAACAAAACTCCTCATTTTCCCAACCCTGCCTAATGCCACATAGCTAAGAAAAGACAAAATAATCAATGTTATCATCTCTAATGTTTTACACTAAGTTCAGACCAGAGAACTCCATTATACACTTGTTATAAATGCTTTGTAATGGTCTCACTATGTTGCCTACTTCTCGGGGGAATAATCAGGCTGTATAATGCAGCATGCAAGACTTCCTTATTATCTTTGATTAGTACTATGATTTCTTTTTTATTGTTTTTCTAAAGCAGAACCATAATAATTGTTTATTGTATTCTCATAAACTCTGCACGAAAAATTAGAACAGGGAGTTCTAGCTGAAATAATTTCCTAAACAGGTTAGTTACAAACTGTTTAACAAACAAAAGAAAAAACATATAGATAAATAAAAGCAACAATAAAACAGCTGTATTCATGGAGTTGGTTTACCAGTTGGTATTTACTTGAATAGTAATGTGAATAATAGATGCCTGATATGACAATATTATATCTGACATTCTGACCCACCATGGTATTACCATCTGCTCCTGCTTTCTCCATGTCCATTCTAATTGCAATCACTTGGAATGTTTTACCTAGATTCAGAGCTACACATTCGGTTCCACTTAGTATAAGGTCAAATGGGTGATTTTACAGTCAGTGGGGATGATATACTATAGGAGCAGAGGTCACCTATTTACCAAAATGATAGTTGGAAAACAAGAAAAGTTGTGTCCACTTTCAATACCCAATCTTGTTTAAGGGAAATAAAAAAAAGGATTTATGCTATTACAGTGTTACATTTTTTATCTACCTTCCCTTTTCTAAATGAGCAGCCTCTGCTCCTTTAGTAAATCAAATCATCACACTGCAAGTATTCTGTCTTTTGAAATATAGCCACTGAACAATGAAAAGATTGGCCTATCACTCTCGGCCAAATCACACTTTTGCACTGTGGTGCCATTCATTCTGAACAGCATCTCAACACACTAAGATATTGGCAGCATGGTGGTTTAGAGGTTAGCACTTTGGCCTTTGCAGTGCTAGATCCCAGGTTCATGTCTGGGCCAGGACACTATCTGCATGGAGTTTGCAGGTTCTCCCCATGTTTGCATGGGTATCCTCTGGGTACACCGGTTTCCTTCCACATTCCAAAAACTTGCAGTTAGGTTAACTGGCTTCCTGCCAAAATTGACCTTAGACTGTGTTAATGACATCATGGTAAGAAGATTACATTGCGAGTCCCTTTGAGGGACAGCTAGTGACATGTCTATGGGCTTTGTAAAGCACTTCGTAATATGTTGGCGCTAAAAAAATAACTGTGTAATAATAAATAAGATAACATATGTTGCAGCACAGAACAATATACAGTAATGCACTGCCGTGCTATATTGGTGCACTGTGCTGGAAAAATTAATGGATTCACTTTTTTGTTTGCTGTTTCCTGTACACTGGCAGCCTATTCAAACTTAATAGGCTAGCTTAACAAAACACATAATATTCTTGAACATAAAGCATGGTAACACGCCTATGTTAATGCAAAGCTTGACATTGGCATGGTGTGAATTCTGTAAACATCATCACTGCTGCGTTCAATTTCTAAAGCTGCGTACACACTGCCAATTTTTGTGGTTGGAAAGGATCTTTCACGATCCTTTCCAACGACAAGGGAGTGCACGATGCATGAACGGTGCTGTACATACAGCACCGTTCATGCTCTATGGAGAGGGGAGGGGGAGAGCGACGGAGCGGCACCCTGCTGCGCGCTCTCCCCTTCACTTTCATTACGATCGGCTGTCGTCCATCGTCCGTGGATCCGGCAGGTCGGTCGTCCGGACGATGGACGACACCGACTGTACACACGGCAGATTTTCGCCCGATAATTGGCCGATGCCGATTATCGGGCGATAAAAATCTGACGTGTGTACGTAGCTTTAGGGTGCCCGCAGATCATTTGGCACTGTAGGCTTGATGGAGATGGAAGGTGTTCTTGCCAATTATCTTATCTTATCTTACCATTCAAGACAGGCTGCTTCAAGTTATCCTGAAAACATAAGACTTGCCTGAAAACAGCCAAATCCCATAACTACTTTGTTGTGTTTATGGGCAGCATAATGCCATGGTCACACACAAGCTTTTTATCAACTAATAAACATGTTCAAATACAAAAATAGTCAAACCTTTTTTATATCAGGGGAATACTGAACAATATATCTCCTCTATAGCATATCTTAAAGTGTACCTGGAAATGTTTTTTTTAATAGAAGGTATTAGTTTTTCACTGAAACATGATTAGCTACATACATTTACTTTCTCTCCACCACATCCCATTCCTTATATATTCCTATTATTCCCTATAGACTGACATATCTCATGAATGGGACAGAGTAGGCAGACAATCAAACATCAGAAAAGGACATACAAATAACTTTTATTTAAAAAAAACACATCATGAGTTAAGACACACTTTAACATAGATTTAAGCAAAACAATTAAAAACAAATAAATGCATATACCAGGAAGGCTACGCCATTGCAAGCACATGGTTAATACTTACTTTCCTCCCCAATATATTTTGGTGGTGATGACCAGACTTGATCTCCTGTAGGAAAAAAATGCATTTCTGAAGTAGGGTCTTCCTATTGCCAGTGACTCCACATTAACAACAAAGTAATAGGGGAACCTAGGTCTGTAATTATGCAAAATGTTCTGAATTTAGCAGAATGTTTTTGAATGTTACTCAGGAAAATACTCTGAGAAAAAAAACTACTTATAGCTCAGCAATCTCATTAAACAAACCTACAATAAAATCCTTTCTTTTTGCACAAGGCTTAAAACGTGTCTAAACCTTAAGGGTCATTTCAGATTTGGGGTTGACCACAGTGGTATACCGCGGGTTCAATTGCACAAGTGACATTTTTTTCACACGTTTGTGGCTGTGGAGGATCATAGCAAATTCCTGGAAGTGACAAGCTGCTTCTGACTGAGTGGTTGCTTTTCCTTCGCTGGGGAACCACAACTGCAACAGCAGGGGCAGCTTGTGCAAATGCTCTAACCTGCGGTGTGGTTTACCACTCCTGGGAGCACTGAAAGTGCAAGTAGCTTGAGGCAGCCACTTTAAATTGGATATATTTCCTTTATATTTCTTTTCACTGTTTGACCTGTCATCATCAGAACAAATACGAATGGTATATACTGCATCCCCAAACAGGTACAAAACAGGAACAGGAAATAAAACAAAACAGGAATAAACTATCAGTGATTCTTTTTCTTCCCTACTTTAGCCAAAACTGTCAAAAAAAATATGCCATTCCATACACTTTAAGCTAGGTAGTCAGCCTAGGTTCACTTTTTTGGCCATGCAAAATGCACCCAAATTGGGTGTTTGCCACAATCCATTAGAAAGACTTCCCCACTGACTTGTGTTACACGAATGATGGCTGAGGGTTACTATGCTTGTAAGTGATGGACAATTACCAAGACTGTATTTCCTTTTAAGATTGGAAATTTACTGTACATAAAACATAAATATCTTCAGGCTCCGCTGTTAAACCAAATGATGGAAATGAATTTCTTACCTAATAATATTATTATGCTTTATCTGCTTAAGTGCCAGTCTGCTACATCAATATTAACTGTATATTTTCCATGACAATAACAGTTTTCTAAATATGATCTAAACTCGGAATTAGAATCCTGGCTGTATCTTCCTTTCATGTGCAGCCACAAGCACAGAACCTGCGGCTTTCTTACATCTCAGGAGACTTGTTCATTAAAAAGCAAATCTTGTAACTGATAACACAGAGCTTGCAAAAAGATCCATGTAATTTTCATGGAAAGTAAATCTCCACAGGCGCCTGTTCTGTGCAGTATCTGTACTCATGCTAACCTTCATCCGCTACAGAAACTAGAATAGGGAAAACAAGGTAATCTCACCTCCAGCATTTTTTCCTGATGATATTTCCCAAGATGACTTCTGCCCTGGATAACAGAAAGCAGTATTACAAAAAGCACTCAGAGCTTGTTTGCTTGTTAAAGAGGAAAGCTGCATATGTTTTAAAGACTCTAAGGTTAAGAGAAATACTGGGTCTGACATGTACACTGCTTAAAATACTAGTTGTCTGGATCTCTAAGCAATTTCTAAATTACTGACTTTAAACCCACATTCAGAATTACTAATCTGAGTAAAGTCAAAACTCCTGATCTGCATACTTCTACCAGGCCTCTGCTTCAGAAAGTAATAAAGCCCAAATGTTAAAACTGCTAAATACATTTATGGTACATTTAAACAAAAGGTGTGGAATGTTATACTGCTTAGAGGCATCCATAACCTGTCCCCTCTTACCAGCCTGCTGAAGAGAAGAACCATTGGTCTGCGGAAGAAGTGGTCTCTCTACAGATCTCTGAAACCCCCCTGGCTAAATCAGAACTACAGCTCGGCAATCTGCAAAGTTCATGCTCCTTGACGATTGGAGTGTTCACAGTTAGCAAAAGGTTGTAGGACCTCTGCAAAGAGACCACTGCTTTTGAGTTTTCCCTGCTATATGCTGATAAAGGACAGAAAAGGAGGCAGATGGCTGCTGAAGCAGCATGAAATCCAGGAAACTAACATTTATATAAGCTACAACTACAGGATCTTTCAAGGAGAACATTACCAGAGAAAACGATAAATAAGGGCTGAGCCTGTCTTTGCTACTGGATAAAATGTTTGTAATATAAAATAACATTTCATAAAAATGTTATACATAAAAATAATGTCTTTCTGAGAGTTAAAGCTGATGTCTAATTTGTAGACAAAGCAGACCTTGCACGATATGTAGAAAGTATGGTTATTGCTGGAAATCAAGTAAAAACTGCATAAACATGCATCAAACAAGGAGCACATAACAAAGTGCACATAAACGCATTTAAAAACATATTAAAAATTCATGCAGTTTTAAAGGCAGAAGTGTGATTTGGGCTCTATGACAGAGATCACACAGTCCTACAGGTATTTTCTCATACACAGTCCTTCTAGCATCTGCTAGATGTGGCAGGCTGCCAACCCAGGCCCTTGTACAAAGTAGTTATATGGATAAACAGAAAAGAAGACAGGCAGATGAAGAGAAAGAAAGAAAGAATTAAATGAAACATAGCTTAGCTCCTATAACTTTAGTGCCTGGATCAGTGAATAAACACAGATCTCCATGTAGACCTGTATTCTCTTTTACAGACAGCCATACAGATATTCTGCTTCTTTTATACACAAATACTAAATTATATATGGTAAATACTGCTTAACATCCGGTACTCAACTGTGCCTGAAACAGAACAGATGTCCCAGCACCACTGAGATATCACAGACTCCACACACAGAACAAGTCCCTTCAATATGTAAATCTGGGAGCATAATAAGGAGCTAAAGGGACAAAGAAACCTTTTATATTAATTTTAAAATCACTGATAAGCAATAAGACGTTTAATGCACATTTGTGTGAAAATGGAAAATTGTTGTCATACTTTCCTGTAATTTTCTTTTCCTGTAAACTCCTCCTGACAGCATGTACAAATGGGTAATCTCTGGCCCTTGCTCTCCACAGGACCACTTTACCCAAGCAATAAAAGTAACCTACCTCTCCTATACAGGTGTTCTGTAACAAGCTCGCGACAGGATAAGGGAGGAAAACATGCTGTCAGGAGGAGTTTGCAGGACAGGAAAATTATTACAGGTAAGTATGACAACAATTTTCCATTTTCCTGACACTCCTCCTGGCAGCATGTACAAATGGGTTGTAGCAAGCAATAACATGGGAGAGGAAAGAAAACAACAAACATCACCACTGGAAACAAAGTTACTCTTTAGAAAAAGCAACTTACTACTGGATTGGTGCACAAACGTTAAATTCAAACTATGGGTGGCGTTGGAAGACGCATGCTCCGAAACCCCAATTGACTGGTGTGGGCACTGGTGTCCGTTAAGGCCGCTATGTCCAGACATCCTCTGATTGACTAGACACTAAGAAAAGTTTGCACATTTTTTACCACCCAGAGAGTAGTTACATAGTAGTTACATATCCCTCGCCTATATATCCCTCGCAACCCAGAGTTTCCTCCTGGACACCCGATATTTCGTTCTTGGCGTAGACCTGGAGTTTACAGAGCTATACACTTCCTCCACAGTGGGGAATGGGCCCACTTACCGACCTTGCAATCAGATAATGAGCTGCCATCATTGTCCCCCCGGAGACATATACAACTCTCTTATGTGTTGCAGTCCCTTCTGAGGGCTTGTTTATTCGCCTTAGGCTTAGGCCCTGATTTATTAAAGTTTCCAGAGCTATACACTTGCTCAATTACTCAGCTTTACTGATGAAAGTGTATTCTCTCCAGCCTTGGAGAACTTTAATAAATAAGGGCCTTAGTGTATTTCTAAACGCTCCCAGAGGGGCACACTTTCATATGCATACCAGACTTTGCTAGTCTACCATAGATGCCCCTGAATCCCCCCCCTTTGTGTCTACGTGGGGGGCTGACCTAAACATGCGCTTCTCAGACGAACAAAAAGACAAGATGCTGCACTTTTGTCATAAGGCATCTACATGTATTAGATATCAGGAGACTAACTACAAGCTGGCTACCCGCTGGTAAAGGACACCTGATCGGCTTGCCAAGCTCTTTCCACATACTGACGGCCTTTGCTGGAGATGTGGTATAGCTCAGGGCACACTGCTGCATATTTGTTGCTTCAAATTGCAATTTTATTGGAACTCAGTGGCTAAAATTATCCTTAAACTTACGGATATTGATATCAAAGCCAAACCGGCCCTGGCGCTTCTTTATGTCTCTCATTTCTCGCGCAAGGTGTACAAGAATTCCCTTTTGAGACATCAATCAAATGCTGCTAAAGAGTGTATACATGCTTGCTGGAAGAGCACCTCTCCCCTGACTGTAAGTCACTGGTTTAGAAGGGTAACTGACATCTATCATATGGAAGATATGATATCCACTGATTCCAGGAGAGTGGACAAATTTGTCCAGACTTGGTACCACTGGTTACATTTCTCTACATCAGTGGAATATAATGAGCTGTTGCAGCCCCCTCAACCCGCTTCACTACAAGCCTCTGCTAACTAAATGGTATACTTTTGTACTTTTGGTGGTTAATGTATTGAATGTGAGTAGATTTATGTAACTGATCGGATTGTCCCCCCCCCCCTTTCTCTCCCTCCTTTCTATATTCCCTTTCTTTGTTTTACAAAAAAATAAAAATACTCAGGTTCCTTTTGGTTACACATGATCCTGTTTATGGTTTTATTATTGCACTTTACATGTATTTTTGGTTGTATAACTTTGACCCATACTGTAGATTGTTTTATTTTTTGTATGTTTGATGTTTTTTTTCACAATAAAAATTATTTGGAAAAAGAAAGAGCCACTTGCGAAATGGAAGCCCCAAGGTGGCTGAAGCTCCAACGTATAAAGCTAAACGAATGTTGGAAGACTTCCAACTGATTATTTACAGATAATTTCTGTGGGTATTTTGTAAATGAAGTCTATAAGGTTGTCCCTTTCCTAGCTTAATGTCTCTTTTCTTCCTGCAACAGAATCAAGCCCTCATGATGTAAGCATACCACATGGTATTAAAAATGCTAGGATGCAAAATCTGTCACAGATACTTCTGTGCTCCATAAAGGACTGCTAGAGAGGCTGACTAGAACATTCACAACTATAAAATCATTGTTTCTCTGTAGATAAATGGAGAAAATCTTCCTAATTTTCATGAGAAACTTCAGAAAATGAATGTCTCTATGCTAAAAGAATTACTTCTCAGTTGGAGTGATACACAGGATACACCTTAAACAAGACATTCAATGATAGATGCATATACATTTCCGGAAGATAGGTGCAATCTGACTCCTTCCCAAGAGATGCAAAGTTCTGAAACCTTGCTTGTCGTAGTCACAGTAAGTCAAGAATTCCATCTTTCAAGTCCATTTTCCTATTGAGCAGACCTAGACTGGATACAAGGGAAGTTCCATGAGAACTTGTAGGACCAGAGCCAAGTCCTACGTTCAAAAGAATACTTTACTGAAGGCTTCAATTCCACAATTACTTGTGGTAGAAGAACTGTTACCGGAAAAGACGTTCCACCCACTTGGTGGTTGTGGGGGCTGACACTTGGACCTAAAAAAGTTGACCCCGAGTTCCTCGTCCGAAACTGAATGCAGAACATTCTGGAACTTGTGCTGGTGATAGGTTAACCAAAAAAAAACCTTGACCCCTGCTATACAAATAAAAACTTTCTATATATTGTGGCATCTATTTATAGATGTTTGTAAGCTTTGAGCCTATCTGCCACCACAGAGAATAACCAAATGCTTGGTGCCTTCCAGCAAGTTGGCATTCAGTCCCGGGCAGTCAGAGATAGAATGCTGCTAATGGCCATGGAAAAGTTAGTCCTGGCAAGAAAGAATAAAAGGAATAGCCATCATAAATAGGGTTAACACCAATCCAATTTCGGTCCATGGGAAATATTTACCATTCCTTTTTCTAAATCCTCCCTTTTTAGAAGACCTCTCAAGATCAGTGCTACTGATTCTAAAACTTAGGGGAAAAAAAGATTTTCTCAAGCCAGGTTCGTGGACAGTATTTGCTGGCACTTGGACATAACTGGAGATGCAAGGCCCAGCAACCACTCGTGGTTGAGAAATGATCTGCTCATATGATCACCCAACAGATTCTAGGCTGGTAGTTAGGGAGACAAAAAAGTTGAGATGCTACTTTGTCCATCAAAAACAAAAAACCTGACTGTGACTTGATGGAAATAAACAATCTTTGTTTCACTTTTGGTAATGTAGAATATCTGGCCTGCATAATTATAATAAAATAATATTCTAATGCCTTTGCTGGCAGTGTCGCCCCTCTAAAACTCTTTGAGCCCACACCATAATTTGTGCCAATTTGTACGAAGAAAAAAGTGTTCTAGATTTCATCATAATGAATATTATCCTCAAATTTCTATTCCCTACATTGACCCTCACTGACTGTTCTGATAGTTCACCAGAATCAGAGTTTGCAGAATTGTCTTCTTGTGACCCTCCAACTTGGTTTTGGATATTGTCAGCAAAGAACATTGTTGAAGTAGTGACATAGGCTGACTCTCTAAATTACAGCAAGGCTATCACTGTAACAAATGTTTATAAAAAAATTTGGAGATGTGGAAAGACTGAAGGGTAAACAGGTGAACTGCTAGTGTTTAAAATATCTCAGACAGGAAGAATGTCTGGTGGCTTTCCACAATTGAGACAGACCTGTAGGCTTCTGCTAGATCTATTGAAATCATCCAATGAGCCAGACAAGGTCATCTGCAAAATTATCATACAAAACCTTCTAGTGCGAAAGGGATTTAAATCCTTCAGGTCCATAAATGACCTAGGCCCATCAGAGATCTCCTTACTTTGAAAAGTTTGGAATGGGATCTTCTTTCTTGCTCTCTTATTGAAAGCAGCACCACTGCTTGTCTCATTCCTTGCACATAGGATAGAAGCACATTGCACTTCTATGAATCGCTTGGAACTTTTGTTTGAACGAACTAGGATCTCAGAGAGCCTGACACAAACTCTACCTGACTGAAATCACCCAAGGTGTCACTGTGCTTTTCCAAATGTCGGAAATCTGGATAATCTTGTCTCTATTTTCGACATCTAGATGGATACACCCTCAAAAGGCTTTCCTTGGGCTCTTCTTAGACTATCTGACTACAGAACCTAGTATTTTTAGGTTCCATTTACTGAGGGTTAACACATTTCTTGACAGGAAATCTCTTGCCTCTTGCACAGTTATGTAAAAGAGCTACTGATGCCACACCCTGGCAAATTGCCTCCTGTGATACCTTTTTCCAAATAGGATCTGGGCAGGATACAGGACCACCTGTTTATCTGCCCTCATCAACGTGACACTAAAAGTAATACTACTGCTGGGCAACAACCAGACCTTTGTGGTGTAGACTCGCTTCAAGTCCCCATCTAGACACTGACCCAGAGGATCCTAAATAGAAAATAAATGGACTTTCCTTCTAAAATGTGGGATATAGCTTCTTTAGGTGAAGAATGGCAAATTATTAATATCCTTGATTCACTTTCTTTATCTCAGCCTGCTTTAAAGCATATAGCACACACCCTCTCAGATGGTAATGCTCTTGTGCCACATGCCCAACATGATTCACTTTCCAGGTGTTCCACTGATTGGCTTCTGAAAAGAGGGAATGACCTCTTTCTATTGGTAATTTCACAGGGGGAACTTTCTCTTGCCCCTCATTCTTTTCTTGAGCTTGGGGAGGCTAGGTGTCTTGTCTTTCTGAGATGCTTTTTTTCAGGGCTTTTATCCCTTCAAACTCATCTCTATTACTGCTATTTACATGATGGCTGTGAGGTGAAGTTTGCTGCACCTGTGGAAGGCACTGAGCGACTGTTTTAGACACCAAAAGAAAACAGAAACAGGTATGAAATAAACTTTCTTGCTGCTCACCTACCCGCAACAAAGGGCTTTTTAAGCTCCATATCACTAGAAGATGAAAACTGCAGGCAAATAGGACCCAGAAACACACAGAATAGCTTTAAATTTGTGGCACTATATATTAGGATAGATAGTTTTAGCTGGATAATTGAGTATTTACTCCACAGTTTAAGGACCTATTTGAACTAATTCTTTCTTTAAATATATCACCAGATATTAGCAGACAAATAGATTTATTTTACACAGTTATCTACAGAATTCATAATGCTCTTAACCAGTATTAATCAACTAGGGTACCTCCAGACCAGACCTACTTACCAGCACACTTTTGTACTGTGAGTTGTGGATTTAGTAAATATAGAAGGGGTTCCCTAAAGACATGAAAATTATTTTATGATTGCCCCATGGTAAAAGGTTGAGAAATGGTCTAAACATTCCTATTGACAATCTGTTGGTAATTTTTCCCCCATATATTATCTCCTGTCTCTCCTGTCAGCTCCCCTGCTGTGCTTGGTGTGCAGAGAGAGCTGTGCAGCCCACTTCTTTCTACCTAATGTTGCACAAACACTCACTGCCTACGAATATCATACACACAGCCTCTTAGCCCCCTTCTTCCCTCTCTGCATCTTGCCACTTGGCTTCTCCAAGATGCACCTGCCAACTTGACCAACCTGCAGCTCTGGGCTGGCTCATTGGGAAGGTCCAGATGGCTGGAATCAGAGATCAACAACAAAGGACTTAGGTGTTCACTATCAGGCTAGGCAGATGTTTTTGGGAGTTCTGATTGGAGACAACCCTAGGACCATTATGAAAGATTTGACTTGTGGGAGAGTTTTTACATTTCTAAATAGGAGTTGTTTGGTCACACTCAATTATGTATAATTTCAAACTATAAATAACAGACACATTTTTATGTGACTTTTATAAATGTACAGTATGTATTAGTGTTGTCCATCTTCAGTCCCCTGGCCAATGGGGAGTGTCATCCTTACATAAAGCTAAAAAGATCATTGCTGTCAGATAAAATGACCTAATAGTCACAAATTGCTCATTTCTAAAGGAACCCCTATCAACACACGCATTTTAGTAATTCTCCAACAAACACAAGTAAATTTAGTAAGGTGTTATAAACAACATATTAATATTTGTAAAAAAAAATCTATGTTCGTTTATGGCCTTTAAGAACTGGAGCTACACATCTCCAGTATATATGAAAATAAAGAAACATACTCACTTCCCAGCTGCATAAACTTCTGCTGTATCAAAGAGGTTTACTCCATTCTCATATGCAATTGTCATTAGTTGTTCTGCCACCTGTTGAGGTAGGAAACATAACATAATAATTCAAGTTGAAGTGGACAACTCTGCTAACTTGATTCTGTATTGCCCCTACACTTGCCTCAACTTCTATCTCAACTACTAAGCTTAGTGTTGAGTAAATACTGGAAAAAAACATATCTAGTATGGTATACGTGTATCCCGAAAATCAAGCTGACAAATAAAAAACATTAAGCCTGATTTATGAAAGCTCTAGGTTAACCTGGATGGTCCAAGAAACCTGGAATAACTCTGGTCCAGGACCGAAAATATTTGCTAACTGTTAGCAATTGATTTTTAATAAAAGTCATCCATTGAGTTCAACAAAAGAAAATTCCTTGCATCCTCAGAAACCCATATACAATCTTCAAAGGAAGACATAGAACCCTTATAAAGCAGAAGCAAATTTACCCCAGCAGGGAATCATTTCCTGTTGACCCTAAAAGGCCACAGGACACACCATGAATAAATATTTTACAATGTCATTTCTCCTTCAAAAAAGTTTTTATTGTGGAATAAATAAGAGTATAAAAAGAAATCAATGTATTAATTGAGAAAGGCATAGGAACAAAGAAATAAAGCAGATTTGATTTTTTTCTTTTGAGGCTGGACGTTTTTGAAGCAATTACCCAACTCCTTGCAGAAGATTGATCCACATTTTGCCAATATGAACAATTTTAAGTTTGTATTTGTTCACATGCATGAAAGGAAAAAAATGCAGATATCAAAGGACTTTGAAACAAGTAAAGTCTTTGATACATTTACAAAAATATTTTGGCAAAGTGAATTCCTTGTAGAAATAGAAGAAAAATGAACAGCTCAAAGATGCAGAGGCTCTTTGATTGCTACCTTGTATAGAGAATACAATCAGGATTAATCAAATTTTGTAAAACAGCAACATATTATTGTTGCTTATCTATCTAAATATAGACATATCATGTTTAAATTGATTGTTCATATGGTCTTTGGGGAGAAATAAGTGGCCACCTAGAGATTGACACGAGCAATAAATGTTTATGAGAGGATGAATGACTGATGCTAAGGAAATATGATTGCTTCCCAGAGTTGGCAAAGCACTTGTCACTTTCTGCTTGCAACAAATCCTTGACAAGACAAGCCATTAAAGTACATCCCTCTATAGATTATACTGGCATAAACAACATCTGGAAGCTTGTTTAGAAGAATCATGTGATAAGTTTGCCTCAAGCCAACTCCGGGTTTCAAATATGTGATCACAAATGTTTTTTGCTGCTAAAACAAGAAGCCACGCTGCAATCAAAACTTATTTGCAGTGTCCGCAAAATATGAATGTATTTACAAAATATTTCCCAAGGTGTAACATTATCATAAAAAAGACAAATGTAAAGGGGTGATGTGGCAAAAGAAAAGCACAGAAGCTGGCAGTAGTTCAGTTTTCTGTATTCCACCCTCTTAGCAGTGAGTCGGGACAACTTGGTTTACAGTACCTGCACGTACAGAGGTCACTGAGGGCTTCTTTAGAAGTGTATTTACATGCTCATTGCCTGGTATCAAGATTACTAAAAAAATTGAACTCCAAACTTCTTTGCATTTTTACGCCCAACAGCCTTTTTAAGCAGGTCAAAGCATTATTACACACCAAGTGGAAGCAAGGCATTGGATTAAATACCAGTAATGAATATTGCAGTAAACTTAAAAAATAAATACCAATAATGAATGTAATCAGTAGATTGGCAAACCGAGATTTGTATTTATACTAAATATGTATGCAAGTGCATGCATACTAAAATGCACAGAATCATACAATTTACAAAACATGGGTTCTTGGATTCCATAAAAAAGGCAATTTCCTGTATTTCAAATAAATCTATCTAGATTTTATTTGCCTACAAAAGTGTTGAATCAGCAATTCTCCACTCAAAGTTTGTCATCCATAGAAGTAACTCAGCCTCACTGATACTGTCAGGGTACTTCTGTCAGATATATTCACTCACCCATGAGCATAAACCCTTAGGAGCAATGTCTAAAACAAATTCAAAGATAGTGGACAGAATTTGCAATCTTTGCAGTTTATAAATCATACTTTCTGTTCTGTAAGCAGCTTATATATTGCTTATTGTGTATAATGTAACATGTAAGTTTTAGCAGGCAGACATGTAACTTACCTCGTCTGAAACTTGACCTCCAAATGTAACCCATGTTCCTGAAATGAAAAATCAATATACTGGTAAACTTAGTTATCTCTTTTATTCTCACTTTTAACATGACTAAACATCAACAGTATTTGGCTAATAAACTAGATAGTATGATTTCTACAATGTAGTTCTAAATTCATAAAAAATCAAAACGCTTAAAAATGCTGGAAACTTGTGACAAGCTCTTCCAATTTTAATCTATGGTGGTGGCTGAGATGACAAACTGCCTTTGGATGCTAATTGTGGCATATGAAGCATGAAATGGTATTGCAACCAACCACCTGGGAGGAAAAGGTTCAAAAACAGACCCATTGATTCATTATCAACCTTTTTATCAAGTGGTATTGCAAAGTGGGTAACAAGCTAAGCTGTGCATCAAAAGTCCATGTAAAAGGATGAATCTATCTAAGACTCCTCTGTCCGCAGGGTGACAATCCTGCCGCGAGATTTTACTATCGAATAAGCAGCAGTGACAACCTGATAAAGAAAAATAAAAAACAACTACTGGTAGGGTCAACAGTTAAAAGCAATATGTTAAAGGGTGCTCAGAAATACAAAAACTTCTGTAATTGTGATAATGATAGACTGTATTATATATGCCATTTTTATAGAACTGCAGGAATTAAAATAAAGAATTAAAAATTTTATATGGCCATATATGATCAGTAATAATATTAAACTCATGTTCAATTCTTCATGTGCTGAAAACACTTTCAGTGAGGATAATATAAAAAAATGCCCATTTCTCATTTATTATCCACCAATGGGTAAAGGCATAGATGTTTTTGTCTCTTTGAACCTAAGGTGGAAAACATGGCTACCTGACCATTGCTGCTCCATAGACAACTGACAAATAATGTTTAGGCTGCTTGCTGTGTCCTATGAAATGTAATAAATAACAACGCTAAATGTTTCTCATTTACATCATGAATTTCATATAACTAATATCTATACATAGTTGATGTCAAATAAATCACATAATAATATGTATACTTAACACACATCTGACAACGTTCCTGTTGGTTCCATACACAGTGCTTACTTAATGGCAAACGTCATAATAAAGATGAATACGGTATGCAATGGTCTGTGCATTTTCCATGTAACAGTATGAAAACAAATAAAGACAGTGGGCCTGATTTATTAAAGCTCTCCAAGACTAGAGAAGACAGACAATCATGGGTGATCGATCAAACCTAAAATGAATCTGGTGCAGTTTTAAAAACATTTGCCAAATATAAGCAAATGATTTTGAAGAAATCCATTTTAGGTTTCCTGAATCACCCAGGTTCTTCCCTGATAGTCTATCTTCTGCAGTCTTGGAGAACTTTAATAAATCAGGTACAGTGTATTGCTGGAAAAAAATAGGAAATTTAATTCAAATAGGGTAAAAAGTAAACTGTTTTTTTTTTCTATATAAATAATACAAAGCACATGGTGCTGTGCTTGCCTACCATTGGGTCCTTTTTTTCCACATCTCTGGATTTAAAAAATATAAAACGTAGATGTCCCTTAGCAGGGAATAAGATTAAACCCTGAGATGCAATTTTGGACATTATTATTATTACACAGTATTTATATAGCGCCATCATATTACGCAGCGCTGTAAGTTGATAGTCGTGTCACTGTCCCTCAAAGGAGCTCACAATCTAATGTCCCTACTATAGTCATATGTCATTAATGTAGTCTACGGTCAATTCTGAGGGGAAATCAATTACCCTTACTGTTCTTGGGACGTGGGAGGAAACCGGAGTACACAGAGGAAACCCACGCAGACAAGGCGAGAACCTGCAAACTCCATGCAGATAGTGTCCTGGCCGAGATTTGAACCTGGGACTCAGCGCTGCAAAAGGCCAGAGTGCTAACCACTGAGCCACCGTGCTGCCCATTGTGTGCATTCTAGTGTTCTAAAAATACCTAAAACAGATCCAGTAACAAGTGCGATACGGGGTAATTAGTGGTGACAGCATAGTTCACGGAAGTGTCACAGGTCCTTTACAGTCAGGATTTATGGGAAGACATTTAAGTATTATCTTTGAAGCCTGTACTGTAAAAGATGCTGCCTTGCTATTAATGAAACCTACAGTAGAGATATAGTGTAGTCACCGGATGCAAGCAAGGTTTAGTCATTCATTAGTGAGAAGTCTAGACACTAAGTTAAATTGGACTTTGTAGAATTTGTTCCTGTCCCATCTTTCTCAGAAGTGGCTTTCCTCAACCCGTACCTATATATAACAGAAACCAGGGTATATAAAAATATCCATTTATAATTGCTACACGCAGTCATTACAGCTTCTCACCTTATAAACGTGTTCACACAAACAAATTAGAAATGATCCCACATAGACTAAAAAAGTGTGTCTGACTCTTTTAGTAGAACTCTGATTAAAATGTAAATTAATTTCAGGTCTACTGCGTTTTCAGCACTAATCTATTTATAGAAATACTCCAAATGAAAAGAGCCAGTTAGCAGAATCTCCGCATTCATTATAGGTATGGGGACGATGTGCAGCAAAGTAATACTTGTCCTGCAAGGTACAACCAGCCCTGTATAAATCTAAAAAGTGATATTAGCAGAACAAAACATCAAAAATTCTTTAGTTAAGTTAGGTTGCTTTATGTTTGTTTTACAAAAATGAATGAAGGCAAACAATCTAAAATGAGTTGTTCAGTTTTTGTCATTGAAAGCTCTAGGCAAATATACATAATAATTTTTATTCATTTTTATTTATGCATTGCCATACACTTCCTGAGATATATATATATTTATTTGTTTAGATATTGGGCTGACTTTAGATCCAGTAGTAAAATAACATAGATTATTAAAAGGAGAAAGGAAAGCAGGAAGAGAAGAGGTAAAAAGATTAAGGCTACCTGTCTGGAGCAATACTTACAACCTTGCATATCTTTACGAAGAAATCCCTAAGGGACCAAACATTCCATTATATTATTAAATGTAAAAATAGTGCCCCAATCAGTGTTTAACAACAAAAAGCAAGACTTTAGCTGCAATAGTCATCTCACCTTCAATGTTGCCCCTGCTCACTGGTGGTCAAAGCACACATTTGCTTTAAATGTAAACTCCAGCTTTACTTTCCATCTTGCCCCAGGTTGTTTGTTTCTGTATGCATGTGTTTAGCTAGATTTACTGTTTTCCTTTCTGGCTTTTAACCCTTTTTAGCTTTACTTTACACATTTTACATCTAAGATTTAGCAAAGATATCCTATTTACAACTGTTTATGTGGCAGCCTTCACTTCTTTAAGAATGGCTATAAAAATATTTAGGTAATACAAAACAGTCAGCTTTTCTGCCATTCCCATTCTGTATATCACAATACACAGTGAAAAAAAAACAAGCTGTTTGAATATTTTTGTTATTGCAAGATTAGAATCAGTAAAAAATGGTTTGCTCAGACAAAAATAGGCGCAATGACAATATTAATATTTTGAATGTTGAATATTAACACTTCTGCACACCATAGGAAATTGTGCTGGTGTCTAGTTAATAATGCTGCAAGGTACAGGCAAAAGGTTTGAAAAAAATAAGAGCTGGTTATACACTATTAGGCGAACTAGAGACTTATGAATGTTCTCAGTAACATCCCTTATCTAGAGTATGAGTACTTCAGCAAACATGAACCCCCCTATAGACAGGTGTATTTGTGACATTGCCACAAGAGTTATACTAAGCTCCTATTTTATTTTTTTTAACTAGATATTTATGTGCCTGTCCCCTTCTCTCTTATTCCTTTGAGGTTAAATAAGCATTGAAAGTTAAAATATTGTATTTTAATGCTTCCCTTCTTAGTACAGCCCCACAGTTTATGGTAAGAAATGCCTTTAAAGGATTAAATAAGCGCAGGTCCATAAGGTACATGATATAGTTCATTTATGACACTGAGATCTGAGGACAGAATTCTTGGAAGAGAATGTTCTTGTGCATTTGTGGCTTTCAACACAGTTCCTAGAATACCTAAATATGTATATGCAATATATACTATACATGTGCAAAGTAAATCCTCAGTTACTGTATTCCAGACCATAACTGTCGCAGGATGATCCTTCAAATCTAAATTGTAAAGATGTTCTTCTAAGACATCACATATTATGAAAGGGTTCTCTTTAACTAAGCAAATACTTTGTGACTATCTAGGACAGATAGAAAGTTGTGAGCATAGTCTAAGCCAGGGGTGCCCACACTTTTTTGGCTTGCAAGCTACTTTTAAAATGACCAAGTCAAAATGATCTACCAACAATAAAAACTTGGACTTAATAACTCCTGTGCCCAATAGAGTTTATTTTGAAAGGCGGGGCTCCGCAATCTACTCGCGTTGCCTTTGCGATCTACCGGTAGATCGCTATCCACCTGTTGGGCACCCCCACTCCAAGCTATTTTCCCAGCATGAACTAATATTACATTACTATTTTGTTCTTCATGCAGTGCATGAAAAATTGTGTGCTTCAAACGCTTTACCCAAAAACTTTACAGCATTACATTATCTTCTGTGTCATTTATTTAACAATTCTGTGTCCCTATTTAATGTACAGCACTGCGTAATATGTTGCCGCTATATAAATCCTGTTTATTAATAATAATAATAAAATTAGGTTATTCTTACAATAGTGGATGTCAGGTCCAGGATCAGTAAGGAACACATACATGTACATGCCTGCACAGAGATTTCAGCAGATAAAATGTAGGCTATACCATACACTACAACATGCTCATACTCTTTTAATATTCACTCTGAGATTCTGCCAATAATTCCTTAGTCTTTTTAAACTACAGCATGCTTTCTTTAGATTGCCAAAAGTAGTAAGTCAGATAAAAGCACCTCTTTCTTTCACCCTAGTTTGCCTAGGACAAACTAACTTTAAGATGGTATAGGGAACAAAGTTGGCAATCAATGGTATTTTATAGAAAATGGGACCAAAAACTTTTTCAGAGCCCGGCCTATTCCATTTTTAAGCATCGTACAAGAATAAAATGTTACCTGCGCCATACCTAAAATTTGTTAAAAACAAAAAAATGTAAAAATGGCTAAAGAAGAGGAGAAGGTAGTCCTTTATCCTGGTGATATCTTACTTTTTCTAGAGGATGTGGGGGAACTTTGATCCTCCTTGTAAAAAGATTTTGCCATTTCTTTTGATTGAAAATTACCTTGGATAGGTCAGTTTTACTCCTGCTAGATTCCAAAAGAAGTATACTTTCTTTATGTCAGTATGCCATAAAAATTGTGACTATGTTTAAATATTTAAGCATATTAAATTTACAACCTTTTATTTCTAAAATAAGCTCTAAAAGTAAAACCTTTACTTTACCATTCTTGATTGTGGGTTTTGCTAATGCTAATTTTGTCAAAAAGATCTGGATGCCCCAGCTCCTATACAAAATGCATAACTGCCCATTGTGGACGCAGAAGTAGTAGTTAAGCCTTTTCTTTATTTGGGGAACAACTTTGTAAAAGGAATCCTTCTACAACTTAACTTAAAACGTTGCAACACTCCATTGATTGTGAGACTCAAATCCCACCCATAGAGACTAAACCTTTTTGAAAATTAACCCAGCTCATTCCCCAATATTGTTAACCATGGGGGGCACACACATGATCACTGTTATAGAAGCAGGCCTATACCCCTGTCTGGCCAGCTTTCCCATGTTTTCATTAATCATTATTATTATTACCCAGTATTTATAAAGCGATTACATATTTTGCAGTGCTTTACAAAGTTCATTGTCATATCACATTCTTTAATGATTAAAGTTTAGACCACATTGAAGGCCAATCTGCAATTCACTGGGTACAGCACATAAACCCACAAAGGAACAATGTCAACCTTCATATACACACTTAGTGAAACAATCTTTTTTAAACTATTTATACACTTACTTGGTAACTCCCTATCCCCTATCTGAGTTTTTGCAACTGAGATTTATCCAAATACAGGACGGCACTAGGGGGGCAACTAACCTTATTTGCTTGGCCCTACTATCTGAGAGATGCTGTTTCTAAGATTTATACAGTTATTATGCAGTTATAGATGACTAGTGAAGTGAGGTGCTGGGAAGAACTGAACAGGTATCCTTACCAAATACAGAGAGATTTGCACAGCTTCACATTTATCATACTTATATTATTACCCCATAAAAAGTGTACATATTTAGATGTAGACCTGATCCTATGTGTTTAAGGTGTGGATAAACTATGGGGGCCTTAGTGCATATGCTGCCCCTAACTGCACTGCTATTGGCCATTAACAGAGCATTTGAGCTTGATTTGCAGCTGGACGCTACAATATGCCTATTGGGTAGGTTACAATTAAAAATTCTAATATTTTTGTAGAATTGGTAGTAGAAAGCTTTGTAGACTTTGTGAAGCTAGAAAGAGGATATCAACAGGGTGGCTTTTCCCCACTCCTCTTCATTTTTCTCATTGGATAGCTTCTGTTAGCTCTACCCTACATCTAGAAAAAATGTCATACAAAAAAAACTGGTGGACAACCACAGAAATTTGACATTTGGAGACTTTAGCTTATGACCTCTGACCTAGCTTTGTATGATTTGGTTATCCCTATGCTTTCCAAGTATAATTTTATAGGATTTTTAGATGGCTCTATTGTAGGATTTAAACACCTAGCAGTACATATTAATAAAGCAGACCCAAAATTTTTACCTAATATAAAAAGGTAGACAACTAAAAAGGTAAAAAGTATCTTCTTTTTTTGTGAAGGTGGTTTAAATCCCATTTTTTAAAGCCCTTCCCTCGGCAATGAAGACTGAATAGAAGTGCATGTGCAGTGAGATCGGCACTCTTTTTTCCCATCCATGTGACCTGATCTCGTACCTGTGCAGTGCGACATCAGGTGATGTAGGAAAAAGGGGCAAAGAAGAGGGCGTCCAGTGCTTCCTCCACGATGGGATGAAGAAGGATACCAGGATGACGCAGGACCGGATGCAGGAAACCCCTGGAGATATTGACAGATCAACAAAGGTACGAGATTGACGGATCTACAAAGGTAAAGGTTAGTTTTTTCCCAGTTTAGTTCTTCTTTAACCTCCCTAGAGGTAACCCCGAGTGTGACTCGGGGTAGAAAAAAGTTGCTAAAAGTGGTAACCCAGAGTCACACTCGGGGTATGTAAACCTATGGGAAGGTTAGTAAATAGAGCGCTTACCTGATCCGCCAGTGTCCTGCGCCGTCCTTCGCTGTGATCTCCGCCTTCTTTCTTCTTCCAGCCGGCTTCTGCACACGATGAGTCACCGGGGAGTTCCGGTGACTCATCGTGACTCAAAGCAGTACATTGTTTTAAAGAACATTTTTTTACAGTATATATAATAGTATGGGTACAATGTGTTTTTTTTTAAAAATTAAAAAAAATAATTTTTTTTTAAATATATAGATTTTTTAATTTATACAATTTATTGTTTTTACATGATTTTGTGTTTCAAACTTTATTATACTCATACTAATATACTTCATGAAAAAGAATGTACCGCTTTTAGACATTTAAAACCGGAATGAAATGAACTGCTAGGGAGGTTAATACGCTTGGCAGAGGAGTCTTTGATGGCTTTCTCACTTGAGTGTGGGGGTGGTCTTAGCAGGAGGAAGAGACATTGGTATGTTGCTTTACGCATGCACAGGTATAATAACATCAAGCGTGATGACTATCCTTTTTTTTTAAGCCTATGGTATTTTCTGGATTTTCCCTGCCAATACATTTTAGTGTTATCACTTTTGACCTAGGAATCATGTTTAATGTTTGATATTCACTGTTTCAGGTTTTCTCTGTTTTAATTATTGGGAAATTGTAATAAGGGGAAACAAAGTATTTTAATGTTTTTGTATTTTATTTTTACTTTATGCATTATTTCATGTATTGTATTGTGTGGTTCTGATATTAAACAATCAAATTACCTAAAGATTTACAGGACTTCAAACTCTCCTTCTGTTTTAAGTTACCTTGTAAGAAAGTAGAAGCTGTTAGTTACATGGCAGCCCAGAAAACCATGCATAAATCAGTGAGGGTCTTAAACTGCTCCTAGATACTACATATATTGACAAATAAAAAAATTCACAGCAATGCTGCTTACTTCTACTGACTGTCAAATAAAGAATAATGCACCTATTCAGTGCAATCTTAACCATTTTTTCCCAAGCAGGTTTGAACAGGAAAATTAAAGTTTAAACCCCTTGCAAAAACTGCTAGTCTGTCCCCAACAGTTCATTTTAGCTGCTTTACACTATTCATTAATAAACACTTCACTTCCTTTTAGTTTGTTCTCATCTCGCTCTGCACGCCATGGAATGATGTGACCTTTAAATAAACAGAAGGTACAACATACTTTTTAAAAATTCCTTTTGTCACAGCATATCTGTCCCTCTGCCAGATTTCCACTACATCTGATTTTCCTCTGATCCCCACTCTGTCTTTTCTCTCCCTGTATGTCACAAAATAAAAACAATTCCAAACAAACTTGATCTCAATAAACTCTTCAAAAAAAGATTGTTTACCGTAGGTAATTTAAATCAAAAATATAAAAAGACACAAAGCAGTATTCTGTTACATATAAGGTAGATGTTCAGTATCCTAGCGAAGAAGGCCCCTAATTTATCTGGAACCAATTCTGACCCCCCTCCCCAAAAAAGAGAATGGGGGCATTTTTTGGGAAGAGGGGTACATATTATGGTATTTAAAAACCCTCTTTAACATGGAGGAATGTATCATCATTCACATTGTTCAGTGACAATAAAAATATCTATTGTCTGATGGTTAGCATCTCCTCTACCAGCAGGCAGTGATCACCAGTATGACCCCAACAGGTCCACTTAGACAAGGGGCCTGGATCCACTTGCAACTTCCGTGACCTCTGTTCCTACACCACTGGGAAATCAAACCTGGAAACTTTCACACATGCCCATCTACCAGTTCACCCAGAGCATTGTATAAGGGCAGACAAACACATCCTCTCTGTCTTTTCTAAAAAATATATGCTGTATTAGATACAATATAACAATCTAATATTACCACTGTTCTTTATCAAGTGAGGACATTTTAAAGTTGGTTATCATCATCATGTGATATGTGTATAAAGTGTTTCTTTAATAAGCAGAGTCAAACACCCACGATTCTGTCACCATAGTTACCACTCCATAAAAATCATGGAAATTTTCTTATTTTCCTCCCTATTCTCCATCCTTGGGGCTTCCCTTTGATGTATTTACAGTTTCATTACAATTCAGTTTGAGGTCTTTGATTTAAAAATCATGTTATGCATTCAGTTGCAAACCCCACCTTATTCTCGCTTTGCTAATAGTTAACTGGGCAATAAAATAAAATGTTTTGGTATTTATATGACTATAATGCTCTATATGCTTTTACTACTAAGCGTAAAGTGTATCCAAAGCCATGCACAAAAATCTATATATATATATATAAATCTATATATTGCAGATTACCTGTTCATACATATGGTAACTGCATTAGTTTTTCTTCCCAAACTTTTTTTTTTTACTTTATTTCCACCTGGTGCTCCCGCCAGTAAAACATTTGTGGTCCTAGGGTGAAAGAGAGAGGCCCGTAGCCGTAGATATTAGGAGCAGGGCCTGCATGACAAGGTGGGAGGCCTAGACCGAGGTTAGTAAGAGATTAACAAAGTATGCTAACTGGAAGGAGGAAGCTGGGCTGGTTTGAGGGGGTGGTAGGAGGAGTGTAGGTAAAACGGGGGTTTAAAGAGGGAGTACCGGAAGTGGGAGGCAGTCTTTTAGCAAGAAAAGTTTCTGTTGGGAAACAGGTAGGAGAATGGCTGCTTTTGAGGGCCTCATCGCCCAATTTAGGGACGCAGCGGCCCCACGTGGTGAAGCTTGGCTTCAAGATTGAGAAGCAAGAGGTGCTGGGGGGGCTGCTATGAGCCTCCCGGCAGCTAGGTTGGCAGGGCTATGGCCTCTGAGGCACAGGCCTCCGGTGCGCCTCAGCCCGGGTACCTTCAGGAGGGCTCAGCACCAGAGGGGGAGACCCCCTAGGGACCCTTCTGGTCGGCTGGTTAGCAGGGCCCAGGCCGGTGTCAGGCCATGGAGGAATCCTCATCGCTGGGGGAGATCAGGGGAAGGGGCTGTGGCTGCCAGGGAGTGCAGTCCCAGATCCCCAGTGGGAGAGGCCTGGCCTCGCCTGAAGCCGTGGCCTCGCATTCTTCGTGGAGGGGGTTGCGGCTGCCAGGGGTTGCAGCCCCTGCTCGTTCTTGAGAGAGGCCTCTGTCCCAGGCAGGAAAATTTCAGTTTATTCATCACTTATTTCCCCCGGCGAGGTTTGCACTGTGGTATATGCTTCCCTGGATACTTCGATCAGGTGGGTGTGGCAATATAGGGTGGGGACATTGCTTGCCAAGGCAGATATATTGACGCGGCTTTTCGGTTGCTGCCGGTTCACTAGGATAATTTGCAGCTGTTGGGCATTGAATGGGAGGGTAAGTACTATGAAGATCGTGCCTTCCTATGGGGTGCTCAATTTCAGAAGATATACTATTTTGGGTGAACCTGGGTGATCCAACAAACCTGGAATATATTTGGTGTATTGAAAACATTTGCCAAATAATAGGAAATGATTTTATGAAATCTATTTCTAATTTGTTGAATCAACCAGGTTCTTCCATGATAGTCTCTCTTCTCCAGTCTTGGGGAGCTAATAATTTCGGCCTTTTGTGTGAAATGTGTCAAGTTTATCTTGTGACTTTTTGCTTCTGTATACATTTCATACAATAAACCTGTAAGTGCAGTTGAGCTCTGCAGACACATTACTTTGGATATTTGCTGAACACACCTGATTGACTATAGAGATAATGAATGTTATTTTCTAAACTTGCACAAAGCGAGTCATATACAAAGCTTTATAACTTTTCCTGCTGAACCAAAAAATAGCTTCTTTTCACATAATGCATTTTATAACATAAGTTCCATTTTGAACATTCGTGATCAGGCAGGTTTTTAGAAAAGGACATGCAATGTCCCTTCTGTAGTAAAACATACATCCCCTAACATAAGTGCCCTGGGTACTCGCTTTACAATAAAGGTAGAAATAAAACTTAACCTTTTAACTTTACCCTATTACATCCCATCCACCTCAATAATATTTTCCATAAACGTGTAGACATTATAGAAATTATGAGGGTCTCTTTTGTCCTGCTATGGCCTGGACAGCTTGCGGTATACCAGTGGTTACCTTTCATGTTGCACGTATGTCGGGCTTTGCCATATGAAAACTGGCTATGTCCTTGACTAGCTTTCTCTATATGTATCACTGTGGGTACCTATACAGAACGGCTGAAATAATAGAGTGCATCTTTTGCTACCATGACAACATTTCATTCCCATGTTGCCGCCTCCTTGCAAAGGATCCTATTTTCACTTGAAAATAAAAACATATTTATGAACACCTACATGGCATTCACCACTGTCTACCTAAACATAATCATCATGTAATTTGAGATAAACATTTGTATAGCTACTTCTACATATGATTACACATCACATAAAACATCAACTAAAAAAATAACTATACAATAATAAACTATACAACAAATCTTAATGTCTACTTAAAAATTTGTATTACTTGTAAGTACAAAGACCACAAAAAATATTTTAGAATGCTTTTCATCAGAATGTTTTTCATTTAGTGCATTTAAAGGCATTCTGTCTGTATAAACAGCCTGTGATATTCAGCTGACAAAGAAATTTTAGCACACTAATCATGTGATTATATTACCTGTATGCTAAATAACACCTAGAAGTCCCATATGAGCTCGCATGCAACATGGCTATATACAGTCATATGAGATGTAAATACACCGAATAGAAACTGTTGACTTGTTTCCGAGCAAAAAAAAAAAAAAATATTACCCAATCTTTTAAAGCAGGATTAATAAATCTTTTATATTGGTTTTCACTGGCAAGAACTCAAAGGTAGTTCACATGAAGTCAATGCTTTTGTACACAAGTGAATGGAATACATAACTCAAAAACCTTGAATTATAAATATATTTATTTAGCCAAGCTTTGTTGCAGTCATGTGACTGCTGGTTTAACATTTTTTATCAATATTTGTAGATTTGAGGCCTTTACAGTGCATGGGACTTTAGCCACAAGATAGCAGAATATTTTATTTTTACTTTTTTTGCTGTTAAAGATGTTGCAGGTGGTAGGTTATAATGCTGCTGTATAGTAAAGCGGACCTAGACTCAACATTTTCCCTTTACATAAAGCTGTAGACAACCCGAGGTGATCAAGACTGAATAGGAGTGCAGAGCCTCCTGGGATACCTATGTCACGCATCCTGAGAGGCTTTGGCTGTTCCAATGTCAGGCATGCGCAGAAGGGACATTTTTGTTTTACTAGGGGGAAAGAGATGGTGATCTCACGCATGCACAGTGAGATTGGTTCTCTTTTTTTCCCCCTTTAAAGCAGGCTACGTCACCCAATCTTGCACCTGCGCAGTGCGAGATCGGGTGATGTAGTAAGAAGACAAGAAGAAAACGGAAGAGAAGACCAAAGATGGCGGCGCCTGGTGGGGACGTAGAATGCTAGTATGAGACCGGACCGGATTGAGGGAAAGACCGCTGCCATTGAGGGATCTGCGGGATTAATAAGGTATGTGTGTTTTTTTTATTTTCAGTTTAGTTCTGCTTTTAGAACTGTTTTTGCAGTATTAATTGCTTTTCAAAGGTAGTGATGTAACAAGGGGCAAGTTGTTATTAGCAACTGGTAATAAATTTGGGGGAAAAAGGGCAATAGAACACCGGGTATTATATGACATTTGTTCACAGTGAGGAATGTATTATTTACAGGGAAAATTTCTATTTTCTAATACTAATCACTACTCTAAAACTAAACTCAATCTTTAACATTTAAAACATATCCCCATTACACCTAAATTTACCAATTTACACCTGGCACTAATATGATCATAATCTCTAACCCTAATCCCAAACTAAATCATCTTTCAGATCTGTATCATATCCACATTTTTAGGGCATTGGTTACAGGGCATATGTAAGCACGGTAAAGACAGTAAAGACTACGCTTTTTGTAGCTAGCTGTGTTTAACATCCCTTGGTATTTGATTTGTTTCTATAAATAATATAATCAACAATGTGTAGATTATTCCCTTGGTTTATAACTATAAATCCAACGCTCAGAAATAATTGTTCTGGTAAGCACCAGGTCACCAAGTTTATCTCTGCTGGAACATTTTTTAAACCATAAAAATCTTCTGCTTACAGCCAAGCTGTAAAATGTTTATCTGTATAGTTGCTTAATTTCTGCAAAAGGCTGCCTTCTGATTTATAGAAAATAAAACTTGAGATGTATACTGTACAAACTATATACCTTTCACACAGACCAAGTACAAATACTACAAATACAAATACAAGTACCCTGTGTTGTCACATACATGATCACTTTGATCACGTGATGGTCTTTTCAAAAATTATTTGCTTAAAATGTATTTAAAATGTCCCTCTAGAGCAGGGGTGTCAAACTCAAATACCAAGGGGGCCAAAATGAAAAATTTGGACAAAGTTGCAGGCCAACTCTGATATTTATTGTAAAAATATCTACAATTGAGGAAGGTCACTAATGAATGTCAACAGAGGTGGGGGCACGTGTGGGTCCCGATTGACGCTCCGCCAGAGCATTCTGGGACTTGTAGTATTAGCGGTGAATGCACTGTCTACCGGCGGGCCAGCTCTAGTAGACATTTGGTATTTTCTCACGGGCCAAAATAATTACAGTATGGGACTGAGTTTGACACCCCTGAGTACATATTCTCAACCATGGTTCAGGGGAACCCAAAGTTTCCTCCAGAGGTTGCTGGGGTTCCTTGGAACTGTGGCTGATTGACCTCATATTTGATGATGCCTGTATAGTTTGGGGGCAAACGCCACTTCATACAGCCAGCTGCATGACTCTAATATCTAATTGTCTATTCGGGTGGCATTCTAGCCAGTCTAGCCCAGGTTTTAGCTGGCGTTTCCTGTGATCCAAGAAAGTGGGACCCTTGCAGCAGCACTAGATTCTTAGGTTTGAATCTTGGTCAGATCATGATCTGAATGGAGTTTTATGGGTTTTATCCAAGCACTATGGATTCCTCTATGACCCAGTTAATTGGCTTCCCTCAAAAACAATTGCCTTGGACTATGGAGCACATTTTTCAAATCTCAAAAAGCATTATCGATTATCACTATTTTGTTAATAATTATCACCATTTTTAAATTGACAGATTAATGAAAAGTTCATAAATATTGTCCTTTTTATTGTTTTCATTAATTTTGCAAAACCTCTATTTAGCTAAAATCACAGTGTAACTAAGACAAAGAAGATGGTGGACATAAGAATTTTTGTTGAACTGGCAAGGCGTTCCAAGTACCCCATTACTATTTCTGTAATAGGCAAACCTGCTGAACAAGCAGATTCAGGAAATTCTGGCTCCAGTGAATCCACTTGACCTAGTTTAGATCTGGGTTACAGTGGACTTATTTATATATGCTATTACTCTCATTGCCTGTACAGTTCAAATAAATTTACTTTTTACTAGAGTACCATGTTTTGTCATGGTGTGAATATATTTTGCATTTCTGGGATTCATCTCATATTTAAATAAAAGCTGTTGATAAAGCAGCTAAAGGGAATTAAAGGGAAAGAATATTTTATCTACTGTATTTATTTCTAGCTAACCTGATTTAGTCATTTATTTTTTAATCTAGACTCTTGCTGAGCTAGCATTCTTCTCTCAGGAGTTATCATTAATATTATATCAAATAATATTTCCTTTGGTGATATTGGTATATTCTTGCAGTCTTTATTTTCTATAACATTTGAGGAAAAGGAAAACTCAAATTACTGTTTTATTACGTGCACAACAATACTGTTACCACAAAGGTAAAAGAAATAAACAACTAAAATTAAATGACTGATGCACTAACAATAATAGGGAACAAAAACAACAAATCAAATCCCACACATAACTTATTTATCGCTCTGAATGCTATCATAAAAACATGATAAAATCTCAAACTCTTTTTACTCACCTAAACCAAGGTCACAATTCTCCAGTCTTTATTTTTCCCTCTTCCTCATTCTTTGGAAGAATGTTATCTTCATTGAAAGAGGTAGAAAGTAGATCCATGACTGGAGAGTCACGCAACCATGGTTTACGTAAATAAAAATGAGTTAAGGTAAGTAAAAAAATGAGTTTTCCTATTGCTTGTCTAAAAGTAAATCCTTAATGAATGGAGAGAAAGACACAGAACCAATCATGACAACAAAAAGGAACATGCAAGGACTGGTGGCTGGTACAGACACATTCCCAGGGCTTCCACACTGCCAGCATACTAGGTGGCATATAGTACTGCAATGTACAGTATTTCACTTACTGCAGGTAATACAGTCCCACTTTCAACTTTTGTGATTCAGGCAGTTGGTTTTTGCAGACAGGGATGTGATGTCCCTTCTGCCATATTTGGTCTGCCAGGGAAACTCGGCAATTCTGGCTACCCTTGCACGTGCCGGGAATGAATGAACTTCGACATGCCTGTTCATCCATAGGAGGCACGGTGGCTCAGGGGTTAGCACTTTGATCTTTGCAGCGCTGGTTCACAGGGTCAAATCTCGGCCAGGGCACTATCTGCATTGAGTTTGCATGTTCTTTAGGTGTTTCTGTGGGTCCCCCCCCCCATTCCAATAACAGAACTATGGTAATGACATATGACTATGGTGGGACATTAGATTTGAGGCACAGCTAGTGAAGGGCCGTGTAATATGTCAGTGCTAAATAAATACTAGTTAATAATAAGAAAAAGAAAGAAGATGGCGGTGTCCTGTGTTGGAATAGGGATTGGTAGTAGTCATGGGTTTAGTTCTGCTTTAAATCATTGCATTTTTTGCTGCTGCTGGGCCACCACAAATTAGGTCATTGAAAGGCATTGACTGACAGGTAAATGGAGATCTCGAGTAAGGCTTTTTTTACTGGCACAAAAATAAAAAAAAACAGACATAACATTATTCGTTTTTCACAGATTGAATATGAATTTACAGACGGTTTGCTACAATGATCAATTGTGCACTGCACCCGAACTAAGGCCTGTCACAGGATCTGGATGGCCAATTTATGGAAGGAAACACAAAATTTTGTTTTCACAAAGTAAATAAAAATAAAAAACATAGGAATGGGTTAGAGATAGTGGGAAGGAGGGATGCCCAAAGAATGCATATATGAGACATAGAGGTTATAATTAGGACAGGGATAAAAACATGAAAGGGGCTTCACCCTTAATCTGCTTTATCCACCACTAAAAAAAAAAAAAAAAGTTTGGGCTAAATCCAATCCTAAGGTCCTATTCTATTTTTGAATGAGTGTTTTTATCATTCCCTAACTACCTGTAATTGGAAATGGAAGCGAAAGAGACATCACTTTATTAGGGACGCAAACAGCAATGAAACATTTTACTAGAAGACTGTAGAAAGATTAAAACAGCTGGTAAACTTTTTTTGATTTTATTGTCCCCTCTGGAGGATCTCTCTGCATTTCTTGTCCCAGGTCTGTGTACCACTATTCTAGGCTGGGTAAATATGAAGTGAGCTGGCAGTAAAATCTACACCAGATGCTTGCTTGTGCGTTGATTGGACATGAAAAATGAAAACCAAAATATGAAAACTATGTTGTGTCATATGTACAAATATTTGATCACATCTCATTGACATTCTAATCACTCTTGTGTCTGAAACAAAATTTATCAGAAGGTCAGATGTGTGTGCAGTATCTATGGACTGAGTGCAACAGCCGTTAGACATAGAAAAAGAAGCTGACTCTAAATGATGATGATAGTCTTCCAGAGAAAATCACAAGGAAGGCATTGTAAGGAGTATTGTAGGAGTAAAGATGGTCAATAAACTGCACCGACTTATAAATGGGCCAGTCAAACTGTGTCGCTACATAGTCTGGACGATTTTCAAATCAGTGCAATTTGCATGCAAAAGTTTTTTTTTTTTTTGCATGTCACCTATAGTAAGGAGACACAGTGCACTATACTTTAGGGATATTAAATCCCATCAGACGGTACACTTTGCTAAGCACTTACAAGACAATCTCTCTGGGGCTTGGTCCATCTTCAGAATTATGACTTTTTTAATACCAACAATATACTTTAACAACCCTAATATAATTTCAAAAGAAGTTCAATGTGTGGGTATTATCACACTTATGACATAATATAGCCATTAAAAAGATTTTTGATAGTTAACAATATAAATTAATGAAGATGAACCCTTTGTGTGCATACAGCAAATGTATATGTTTTTTTTTTATCAGGTAACAATTAAAAAGCAAATTATGTAATCTGCTGTATTACCATAAAGGGCCCAAATGATACTTAGAGTGGAGATCAGGTCCTTTGATATGCCAGTTGCAGTATTTGTCAGAAGGATTGATCTGTATAAAGCGGTCCACTATCAATGAGTTCTTGGCATTGGTATTCTAGCAGAGGTGGTTTTCAGCATGGGCGACCGACTTGGTAAACAAATGAAAATTATGTAACTTTGTAAAAAAAAAAAAGTATCCACTACATTAAAGCATCCATGTAAATCATATCAACCATTGGCTGAACACTAAGCACATATCCCCTAAAATGAGCACTTAACACTTTCCCCTTTCCCAAAATTTATACCTAAACCTATCCCATAAAGCACATCTTAAACTAAATCAGGTAATATCTTTACTCTGTCCTCTTATGGGTTCAGGATTTGCTGCCATCTTGTTTGGCCCCTTGCATGCACATTATAATACATTCATACCCAGCAGCCAGTCATGCTGTTACAATACACTGACTTGCACATATGCACAGCTCATTGTACATTTTACAAAACATTGACAACAGGCAAGCAGGTTTTTATTGCAGAAGGGACATTAGTTGATACTTGGTTTTTCTGTGCTTGTACCTGCAAGGGTCTCTTTAACACTTAACCTCTCCCAAAACACACAAGCTATTATGCCACAGATATAAAACAGTTTAGGGATATTTTGTAATAAATAAAAGGGTAAAAAGAAAAAAAACTGTGTTGCTTATGTATATATTTCCATTACAGCTAACTGGGTTTATAATACACAACAGTAAAACCATTCCTTTTTTTTAACCACTTTATTGTAAATATTTATTTCACCAGAATATAAATTGTGAATGTAATATAATACAGATTCATTTATTATTTTACAATTCATCTGCATAGATTTTTATAATGGAATCAAATTGTACCTAATTACAAAAAGATTTTAAAAAGCATTAACTTATTAAATAACACAATGATGTTTGAACACACAATTAAGCTGAAGCTGCCTTTGTGTCAAATTAAAATGAAAAGTTTCTTTGCAATGTATTTTCAAATACATTCAAAGTATTTGAAGTGATAACCAATACTGGAATTAGTGTTAATTAATTATAGGAATACAGAGATTTAACTATGGCAAACAGCATACAACTAACTAATCATTTCACCACATGGGAAGATGTAAGTAAATTATCAGACACTGCAAAGATTTAATCAAATTGGAAATGATGAGACACTCCCCAGCAGTAATTCTTTACAATGATGCTTAAGTTTGTAAAATTCTAATAAATATAACAAAACGTACCAAGTCCTAGGCAAGATACTCGGAGTCCTGATTTCCCAAGATTCCTGCAGGTAAACTATATGAAAATGTTACTTATTCAGGTACATAAATCAAATTTTGATTATTATATAAATAAAATTATTATGTATAAAATTTCAAACTGTTATGCTAAAAATATTTAGTTTGGAACTACAAACAAATGGCAGATTTTCACCCAAATTTGTGGATGTTTGTGATCATCTTTTACAGCCCTTCCCCGAGCTCATCTAGTGATCCATCCTGCCAGATCACTGAATGCTCAACAGCTAATCACTGCTTGTAATTCCTATGGAGGAGGTCACAGTGGCAAAGAGTGCACCCTCGCTGCTGTTCCATCTCCTCCCCTGTCTATTGAATGGATAGTGTTTTCTGTACAACGCTTGTTTATGCATACTGTTGCTGGAAAAGATCACGAATGATTGTTTTCAGAAAAAGTGATCTTGCACCTGTATGTAGCTAAGCATTTCTGACATTTGCCGGAAGAGGTCATCAATCCAACAAAATTTCTGTACTCCTTTCTACTAAGTTATGGAACCATAAACAATTCCATTTAAAAAAATAGTCCACCTAAAACCAAAATTTTCAATTGATTCTTCTAACACCTTTCAGAAACTGTGTTAGTGGGACATGAATTCTTAGGTCTAAAAACCTTCCTGCTGCAACTAAAGAAATGTACAGACACAACATTTTTGTTTCCTGATAATTGTATGATTGTCTTGGCTGATCAGTTAGACATGTGTAGTCTCCAGCTGTAGGATGGAGATACAACTTAAATCTTAAGCTTTCAAATATATGTCCACCTCGAACAGTCTGAGGACAACATAGCATACACTCATCAGTACTCTTGCTCCTAACCCATAAGGAACACAAGGCTTTTTAACAATCAAGTTTATTGTTGAAATTACTAATGATTTTATACTTTTTTTTATACTATTACTAATCTTATATGTCAGAACTATGAGCACGAAAAAGATGAGCTTCAGCAGATGGAAGTTTTTGGAGTTGATCTCCACCTAGGTCCCAATATATTTATCTGACACCCATAATGAAGTGATGATTTTGCTACATCTGTTTTATACAGGAGACTTAAACTGCACATAAGTGAATGCTTTAAAATGAGATCTGCCTTGGCACAGTCAGGAACATGCTATAAACTGGAGCTAATCATGCTGTTAAAAGAATGATACACAAAGCAATAACACTCTCCACTATTATAACATTATGATACAAAAAGAAATATCTTTCTGTGCTATTACTAAAAGACTACGGAGACAAAAGATCACGCACCGAAAAATCTTCAATTACGAAAGGAAAGAAAAAGACATGTAAGTTAAATTGAGACAAGCAGAGAACAAGCATATTCCACTGTGAATTGTGCATAGAGACATTTTGTGGGAAGAAATAATTGAACTTGACAGAGGTTATGTTAGATCATTCAGTGAACCAGAGATATTGATTGATGTTTTCTTATGACATAATAAAGTAATAGAGGAGACTTTCGAAATAATATTAGATTTGAAGAGCTTGGAGCCAGAAAACTTCCAACCTTTTTCTTTTTAAATGCATTTCTTTTCTGATTTACATCTGCTTTACTCCTGACATTGTTACCCAAGAGAAGTTATGGGGCAACGACATACCAGAGGCAAACTCCTGGGATGTATTCCAGCACCCTTCATCCTATTGCCAACGACAGCCCCTTGAATTAACATTAATGTGCATTGCCCTGTGGCTTTTGCAAGTCTTACATACTTATGGCTTAAAGTTCAGCAATGAAGAGTGCTCGAAGCAAGGTGATTGGCTTTATAGCTTGCAACCTTTAGGTCATTTGCTCTCAGCAGCATATGTTCAGCATTTTTTTCCAAAGCATCATCTACATCAGCTCTCTGCGAGTTAAGTGATACTGGCGGGTTTAGATGTTCGCAGATACAGAAGTAATAGAAATATATACCAGTATAACCTGTGACATTTATCACAAAGGTGCCAGGATATTAGCTCATCAAGTGCTTAGTATAATCATTTCCCTTTTCCTAATTCCATACTGCTACAATGCTTTGCAAATAGAATTTATAAATATTTATATCAAAAGGGCTTCATATGTGACTCTGCCCCTATGACATCCACAGGATGTAACAATATTCTTGATCCAGAAATAATAGGATCTTTATTGATTAAAATGAAAAGTATGCAACCTCAAGATATAAAGATCCCAGTTGCTTATTGTACAGCTGGTAAACAAGATTCTGCATAGGTTTTTTATTTTAGTATCTCAATAAGAGTGATGACAAATTAGTCTTGCTGGAGCTCCCACTATCCAATATTTTAAAAGTTTAAAAAAAAACACAGACAACCTATTTTTATTCTAGCGTTATAAAAACCATATTCATACATTTAAATTAATAATGCTGCCATCCATTCTTTCTTGATCTCCTATTATTTTGATTATTAACATGCATTTCTTTCCCCAGGACATTGAATGAGGGTTTTATCAGGATTAAAGAGAACCAGCTTATACAGAAATCTGAATATGTGCTTGTACATTATGCGCAGATTTTACCTACAGAATATGAGTGAGAGAGGAGAGAGAGAGGAGTGTTAGGCTAGTCAATTACGTGAAGTTCAAACCCTTTCTAGGTGAAATGTATACCTGCACATCACTGCATGATTGAAGGCGATATGACATTACATGACCAGGGTGGCTCGGACCTGTCAGCCCTTGCACATAACTGTTACTATTCCCCATGTCTACCTCCCCACAACCCCCAACCTGCTTACCAACCAACCCCCCCCTCCCAAAAGTACACAGACACCAATTTGCACTTAAATTGGCTGGTAAGCAGACGTTTTCTTTACAACAATTAAATGAATAACAAAATATAAATCTTAAATAACCAACAAATAAATAACAAGCAAGCCAAGCACAATTACATTTATTAATCGTATTAACCATTATACCCAATTAACCAAAATTAACCCCCTTTAACATTAACATTGCAACATCCCTGTTTTAAACCTTAACAACCAGGCTGCAGGTCTCAGAAGGCATAATCTGTACTCCTCTACTGTATCCCCCTCTTCCTAATCACCTCCTCCTCAACCATCATGCTAGTACTGCTCCTCCCTACACTCCTCGGACCACATAACCCCTTCCTTACCCTGTGCTGGGGCCTCACACCCTGCCATGCAGCCCCTGCGCCTATGTACAGTTATGGGCCTCACTTTATTTACTAAGCTAGTTGTAAATTCACATTGCTAAGTGAACAGCCTGTACATTTTAATATGTCAATTCCAACGTTAGTAGTTTGTTTAATAAACCAAGACATCTGTATGAACATCTTCCTGAGTTTTTTGAAAGGGTTTAGCTAAATCACTTTTCCCTTTTGTATTACTGAAAGCAAGTGCCAGGCCATCAAAAGCCAAGAGCAAGGCCCAGCTGTTTGGATAGAGTGGTTGACCTGATTTGAGGTCAGAGAAAAGATATTTTTGCTGCATATGGAGCTGTGATAAGAGCGCTTAATATTACAGATAAAAGGTGGGAGTCCATTCATTTTCTTGCCTCCAACACCAGAGGAGACAATTGGTGCAAGAGACTTTTTTTTTCAATGCTCTGTATCTCCTTTGATTAAACTTGGAAAATGTAATTTGTGCAGCAAAGCTATCGCACAATGGTTTGAGTTGGACAAGAGTGCATATTGAGGTCTGAGACTCATAGAATTGGGAAAAAGGCTTTAGAAAAGGGATATGAAGTTTGGTCCAATGCATCCACTCATTTTAGCCCTTTATGTTTGTTTGCATTAGAATACATTTCACCACTAACATCATAATTCAAGTAATTGTCACTGCATGAGATGGGTTGTGTATGCTACTTGCAATAATTGCTCTCAGTATGACATAATGTAGGTATTGGGTATAGCCAAGTGACAGGATGGTAATATCAAGTACTAGAATGCCACTTGCTTTAGTAGGTAACATTGTCATTTAGTAGTATTATGTGCAGTGGTAATATAGCATTGCAGTCTTTCACTTTAAAGGAATATGCAAAATATCCACTGATGCAATCAATATGAAAACAAAGTATTCTTTTTTTAATGTAATTTCCCAAACAAAACCCATGTTTAAAAACTTAAGCCACACATGCCCTAAATATCAGATTACACAAAATGTAATTGTTCTGGTTTTACAGCCAACATTTGGACAAGAGCCTAATTTTTAGTTTTTTACTGGCATGTGAAAACACAAATTTTGGGAACTAGACTGTGCATTTAGTGAATAATGCTGTTTTCTAGTTCCAAGGGACACCATAGTTCACACAGAAAGAGAACCGGCAGGGACACATGACTAAGGGCTGCTGTTTCAGATCCATCTTGCCATCATATTATGGCACAATGCATGATTTCTAAAATGCCCATGCTGATTTCATCTGTACATTAGTTATTTTGTGCTTTAGTATTCAAGCGTTAAATAATCCTTGGATGGAGGTTGGAAACACAAATTAATGTAATCGGCAAAGTTTTGTAAAATGGCATAATACACAATATATATTTCGTACTAAATATGCTTCCAGAATTAATGTTAGATGATGTGTGGAAGCAAAAATGTCCACCCTTTAACTCAGCTTTGCAAAATGTCTATATCAGCGCCAATGTCCCTTGTGGAGGTCCTGCCCACTCCCATAAACAGAGGTGTCAGGTCCACCAAAAAAATTATCGAACGCCCAAAATATAATATATTGTAGCTCACCAGTATTGTAGCTCATACAGTATGTGGTGGCCTAGTTTTTTTCTTAATAGTGTTTCCCATACATACAGAAAAATACCTGAGGTCTTGCTATAATCCTAGTGTCCATGTAAATATATTTATTTACTTGTATTTATATAGCGCCAACATATTACTAACTGTCCCTCAGAGAGGCTCACAATGTCCATACCATAGTCATATGCCATTACCACAGTCTAAGGCCAATTTTGAGAGGAATACAATTATCCTAACGGTATGATTTTGGAATGTGAGAGCAATCCAATGTGCCCAGAGGAAATCCACACAAACAGGAAGAGAACATGCAAACTCCTCATGGACAGTGCCCTGGCCAAGATTTAAACCTATAACCTAGGACTGCAAAGGCAAAGGTGCTAGCTACAGAGCCAACCATGCTACCCAGTTTTATTTGCATCAATCCTTCCAGTTATTTCTGTGATCTAAAGAACAACATCTTCCTATGTAACTGGATTGTGGGGAGCAGAAGGCAGCCCAAGTTACAAACATGCACGTGAGTGCAGAGAGGGAACATTGCCACTGGCATGATCCATTGGTAATAAGGAAAAAAAAGACTGGGGGTGATATGCAGCACAGTATTAGGTTTGGTTTAGATAACCTAATATACAATGTTGGAGATAATAAACAGGAAGATATATATGGCCAGAAGAAATCAACCTAAAACCTGAACGCAGAATCCCAAATAACAAAAAACAACAACATTCTGATCTATGATGAGGTCAAAATTACAGGCTGGGGGCAAGGACAAGTCACGGAAAGTCAAGTCAGGAGGCTGGCTGTTCTATCTGATAGTTCTGTAACTCCCACCCAATCCTGTAAACTAAATCCATATATACTTTAATAAGACATCATTATAAAATGTTCTTCAGCAGGCTTATTTTAACTTTGTAACTGGCATTTCAATACACAATCTAATCATCCAACAATGACAGCCTCTGGTGTTACCAGCATATACAGCAGGTGTTGGATAACACTTTTCAATCACAATAAAGGTAAAACTGAGATACTTTACCTTTACGCATCTGCTTATTATTAATTTTATTACTAATAATAAACAGGATTTATATAGCGCCAACATATTAGGCAGCACTGTACATTAAAAAGGGGTTGCAAATGACAGGCTAATACAGACAGTGATACAGGAGGAGAGGACCCTGCCCCAAAGAGCTTACAATCTAGTAGGTGCCGAAATACTGCATTGCTGAATAACAATTGACACTTGATTTTGCTGACAGGGCAAAAAAAACACCCATTGTATAAAGCTGACAAATGCTACTGGGACAGACTTGTTGTGGACCTCCGAGAAAAGCACACGTGGGAGGAAAAAGATCTGTGATGGTAAAGAAAGGGGACTGAGTGTATTGCAGGACAGGAACCAATTAAATACAAGTCTTGGTAGGATTGTTTTGCTCTTTTTTTATACATTTAAAATACATTTTCAAAAGAATACTGGAACTTTAACTTATTTTACGAGCAAATTATGTCACGGACCTTCTTGGCTCACAATTATAATCATTTTATAAGAAATGTAGGTTAGTGTTATGTATGATCTCTATGTTATGTTGACCATATATGAGCACATACTTTTTCGATTCCAAATACCTGGATGAACTACTTAGACCATACACCTCCGCACATTCATCAAACTTAATGATTTGCATGATGATTCACTAACAAACATGGTGCATCTGCATTTTTTCAAGTGGCTCCAGCTCTATGCAATTCTTTCCCACAGTCAATCCAAGATTTTTATTCCTGTACATCTACATAAAATGTGTAAGAAAAACCCATTTGGAGACTATAAGAATGCAATATGTATCTACTGGTCCCCTGGGAGGGAAGCCTTAGAAAAATACTTTATACAATAATATTATTCGCTGCTTTAATATTTTTTGCAATGTACCACTGAACTGCAACAATAACCCTACCATGGGTAAAACAAATTAAAAAAAATATGTTTAAAAAGTAGGCATAAATATAAAAAAGTTAACTAAATATTTACTCCTAATCTTCTATTACAAAAATATGAAACTGTTGAGAGGTTTGTTCCTGAAGTACAATTATATCTAGAAATAGTTATTCAGTAAAGGAGATAATGGAATATGGTGAGATCTGCTGACTTCATTATTAGAGAACACTAAGTATTTGATGAAATCAGCACTAAGGTAGTAATAAAAGTGCTATTTAATATATTGTCCATCATAGATTAAATTTAGTGAAAAACATATCCCTTCGCCTACAGCAGGTACCAGAATAAAATCCCTTGTATCTGCACACAGTACATTGTGACAGTTACAAAGAACAGCTTTCCCCAGGGCCTATTTATGTACAGAAAAACACCAAGCAGACCACTGGGATCTAATTAACAATTTTATATTACCTTAAAAATATTATATGGTTTATTGCCCTTGCTGCAAATCTTCTAAATTAATCTCTAAAACTGGAATAACATGTTTATTTCTAGTTCATGGCAAAAAAGTTGGGGGTTAAAAATCCAGTAATAAATATCTCACTCCTGTTGATGCCTAATGTGTATTTTACATCTTGTTTATGGCTATAGCATTGACCCTATGGCAATAGGCTTGGGCATGTGGTCAATGGAATGCCCAGTCTTTATCAAGAAACCCAAAAAGGGGCATGGGTTTGTTGAGAAAAGTCCCCTGGGCACAATCCTTAGGTTTAACTCTCTTGTAATGTCTGGTATGTAGACAGACTTCCTTTATGTATAAAGGGAGGGAAACCCCACATGACTGATAGAAGCTATTTTAAAATCTTAAAACATTAGCATATCTATTATGCAGGAATTAATGTTATTACTATAATTGTTCAAGTAACTAAAGATCAGGGATATCTAAAGCTACATACACACTTGCAATTATTGTCTTTGGAAAGGATCTTTCACGATCCTTTCCAACGACTAAGGACTGCACGATCTATGAACGAGCTCTGTACAGCCCCGTTCTGCTCTATGGGGAGGGTGAGAATGACAAAGCGGCACCCCACTGCGTGCTCTCCACCTTCCCTTCCATTAGGATCATTCATCGTCCATGGATCCACCAGGATGGTCGTTCGGACGATGGGCAACGGGCGCTGTACACTGTAAGTTATACAGCTTAAGTTTTGTAGTTAGACTGGCAAACAATCACAAAGGCCTGAATGTTTTGCGATTGTCATACTATTGCTTTTAGTATGACCTTACATTTATTCTCTGGCACAACAAATTGATTCAATTCTCTCTGAAGGTAAAGAATCAGTCAAAAAATGACTGCAGAGATTTGTACACTTCCTTGAAAATCCCTGTGACTGACACACTGGCAGAATTTTGAAGAAAACTGTCAGATTTCCAAAGAGGTTATAAGTAGCGTGATTCAAAAATATCTCATAAAGTCAATATTGAATTATGCATTAGCATAATAATTATACTTCCTCTGAGTAGACATACTTCATAAGTGCTAACGAGCAGATTTTTACAGACTAAATGGTGGGATCAATGTGAATGGTTTCTTACAGCCTAACCATAGAGCTGAACAAGGCAAATTCTAATAGCAACCAGGGTATAGATCCAAACTGGTTGCAGAAAATCTGTTTCATGGGCCAAATGTGCTTGGCCACTATACTAAATTATTATTATTACTATCTTGTATCTAATATTGAGCACAGACATTTTACAAAATCACATCTCATTTCACCTGGACTCACAATTAAGCTGCTAAATTGGTGCACCTAATGTGATCATTTGACCACATTGTCTAAGCACAATTTATATCTATAACAAAGCATAGGAGCACAATCCGGTTTCGAATCTGTGAAGCTCATTATGAATTTTTTATACTTATAACACTAATGAACATAATTCTTTAGGAATTTTCCTGGCTCAAGCTTTTGTTATTCAGTTCTCATTTCCTGTGTGCTCACAGTTGCCACTTTGCACATTCTGTTCCTGCCCCCTGCAGACTGCAAAGACAGCATCACAATTGTGGAAGGAAATTGATTTTTATTTTATAAAGTATCTTCAATCTTGTATTTTTGAAACTCCATGACAAGACTGTCAGTTTTATATCAACTAAAAAAGTTTTGTCATTACTTTGTGTAACTGTATTGATCAATGGCCAACAAGACCAACAAAGGGATCACATTTTTAGTTCCTAGAAAAACTATAAAGCCATTGTGTATGGGCCATTTCCAGTAAGGATAGGTTAAAACTTTTTTCAAAGTTTTTTTTTTTTTTTTTTTTTTAATGTTTGTTGTGACAAGTAAAGCTCTTTTTTAGTAGTGCAAACTTTAGTCTGGCATTTTATTATATAAAAATAACATATAACCATTTATCGATAGCACAATAGATATAAACCTAAACTTCATGCACATATAAAAAGGTAATCTTTAGTTCAGTTAGGTATAAAAAAAAATAAAAAATAAGTATGTATTTGTATTAGGTTCTCATAATCTCAGCAGGGTTGTAAAAAATTGACAAAAGAATTGATGTTGTGGGCGAAGCAGGGCTCTCAGTCTCATACTAGGGGCTTGCTGACTACAGGAACAAAAGATGGATGACTTTATTAGCATGCTAGTTCTCCTCTATAGTTGGGGATGTTCTTAGCACATAGGAGAAAGGGCACATGATAAGGTGGGCAGGAAGGCAGGAAGGTTTAGGATTGTGGCAGGAGGCTTAAGGATAAGACATAAAGGGCCCGATTTATTAAAGCTCTCCAAGACTGAAGAGGATACACTTTCATCAGTAAAGCTGGGTGACACAGCGAACCTGGAATGGATCTGGTCCAGGATTGAAAACATTTGCTAGCAAATAGCTAATGACTTTTAGGAAACCTATTCCAGGTTTGCTGGATCACCCAGCTTTACTGATGAAAGTGTATCCTATCCAGCCTTGGAGAGCTTTAACCTTCTGAGTAGTAATCCTGAGTGTGGCTTGGGGTAAAAAAAAAAGCTGAAAGCAGTAACCCCAAGCCACACGCGGGGTAGCTAAACAACAACAAAAAAACACTTACCTGGTCCCATCGGATCTCATCCTTGGGATGCATCTTCATCCTCTGATCTTCCGCCGGCGAGTGCACTGACGTTCCCTCCTGGGAGTTCCCGGTGATGTCGGTTTGTGCGGGGGCGTGGCTGAAAATTCTAATTATTTTGTATTGGATTCAATACAAAATAACTGTATTGAATCAAATACAAAGTAATCATTATATAATATATATATATATATATATATATATAATATTTGCTACTGTAGAATTATATTACATGTTTTAGTATTTTTATGCACCTTTGTATTAACAGATTGTTGTTTTTTCTTATTTAAAGTTTATTATTACATTAATTAAACATTGGACATATTTCAGTGAGTTTTGCCTAAGTATTATAGGCCTACAATGTAAAAATTAATTTCCATGCAAAACAATGTACCACTAAAAATACTGACATAATTAGACCACCAGGGAGGTTAATAAATCAGGCCCAAAGAGTGGGGAGGAACAGACTTGAAGTTAGGAACACCTTGATTAAGAATGGACAAAGAGTTTAGTAATTTGAAAAAAATCAGATAAACATTAACAAGGGATTTGATAGGTAAGACAGTTGGCATAAAATAATACCTACTGGGAAAAAAATAGGAGCTTGCACATCTTTGTATGTCCTGTCCCACTGAACTGTAAAAAAGTCAGTTGTTTCTGTAGGTCCTCCTGACTACCCAAGCAAGTTTGGTAACACCATATTCAGGGGCTTTTGCACTTAACTGAAACAGTGGCATGTAGTTTTAAACTATATTTTATGAACTGTAATTTTATTCAAGAAAAAAAAGCACATTTTATTTTTTTATAAAGCCGACTTTGGCATGTAATATTTGTATCAAAGTACTATCTTTCTCTTTTTTGTGCAAAACACATATTGTACTCATTCTTAACAATTGTACATTTATAATATGAACCCCCTGAACTTATCAGAATTCAAAACATGCAGATAAGAGAGTTAAGCAATAAAATAATTTATGAATCACAGCATATTTCTGATAATTTGTCCAAAAGAGCTTGCAGCAAGCTACCATGAGAAAATTTCCATCGCGCAGACAATGTTCACGAGTTCTGTTAGGTTTGGTATGTATGTACTTGCATGCTTACTCGCACATGTTACTGAGATATGATCACTAACCGTCGCTGCTGGCCATTTGTTCAGCAAATTTATATGTTCTTGTCATATGCAAATTCGGGCAAAGGGACATGCGTTTTAAAAGCCTTCCTCTGGGCAAATCAAAGTTGACAGTCAAATCAATTATGTAAAAAGAGTACATCAAAAGCATTGTATTGTTTGCAACAACATCACTGCACACTATCATTATATTAAACTATTTAAACAACATATTTCTTTTAATACATGAGAAAAAAGGAGTTTTTTTCAGAATTATTTATTTTTGGCATACCTAAACTCTTTAAAAGGGTTTAGGTTGGAAAATGGATGAAAACACTACCAGAGATAAAAGATGGAGGAAAAAAAATATTTCTGAAAGATAATAAAAATATAATAATCTTTACTGGAACGTCAACCAAAAATGTTCTCTTCATATAGAAAATGAGAAGGGATAGTACATCTGTCTGATTTTATTGTTGTTGGTATCACTCAAGTAGTAGTTGTCCACCGTTTACTCCCATACATGTGTTTTCTGCATTCACCCTTTCAGGTCCCCTCACTTTTTGTGTTTGTTATGTCCTGGTGTCTGCAGATGGCATGAACCGTGCAGTTCAGGAAGTCAACGTGATTCTGACATTGTGTGATTCTCAGCAGACTTACTCAGTCCCTACTATATTCTGCATAACGCTACAAACCCGTGTGGTCCTGGTCTCCATGAACTCCTTCTTCCCATCCAATTAGATTATTTAAAGGTCTCGAATATCTCAATCTGAAAAAACAGGGGCAGCATACTGTATACAGTATCTCAATGGGGAATAGTCACATTAAATTATGCATGTCCGTTTTTTTACCTACTGAAAACATAAAAGTGGTATACTATGACTGGTAAGCGGTTTTGTTTCTTAAAACCTTACTTATTCTGATTACATAATGGAATCAATATGTATTAGATGGATAATAAAACTAAATTTTTAAAATTTCTTTTAGGTGGCCATCTAGTGCAGAGAGGACCCAGAAAAGGATGTCAAGGGAATGTCTCTGGTTTTGTAAAATGAAGGAGCACTAAGCTTTTTTCAGCATTACATAAAGTTAGTCCAAATACATTTCAACATAGGGTCCATTGGAATAAATCAGCTGACTTTTTATTTGTTGGCTAAAGTTACAGTCACTAATGACCTCAGGTACAATCTTCCAATTTTCTGCTCCTGTGGCCCTTTGAACTAAATCGCTGGTAATCCACCTGACAGTTTTTTTCACCCTAAATTAGGAAAATGAACCATGTTTAATATCTAGAAAGTGTAAATGTTCATTAGTGTGACACATAACAATTGTTAGCAAAAATTGCTGACAATTTATCTGTTGTTGGACCAGCCCAATTTATAAAAGATCACAAATTACCAAGAGGGGGGTGCACAGAAAAGCTATAACAGGGGGTTGTTTGAAATGAATCTGCAAAAAAGCATTTAATGTTTCTTAATTGTATGAAATTCTAATTTTACCTCTTTGTTGGTGCTGAATTAGCAGAAAAACATCCAAATACTTAGAAATCTCATTCAGTTCTACAGATGTTCTACAAAAGCTTGCAGTAACGCAAATGTGGAGCCTTTATGTATATTATCTTTCATTGTTTTTGTTCAGTGCTAAAAACACAAATGCAATTCCCTTTTTTAATATAAAGTTTAACTTTCAAACAAAGTAAAGTTATCCTATTCCCCTTTTACCTAAAGTGACCAACACACATTCCTTCTTACCAAGGTTCTCATGTTTTGGGGGAACCACAGCTCTTTCTGGTATTTCCAATGTTGACTCAAAAAGTAAAACTCCACTGACTTCCCTAGAGCTAGCAAATGCATTTCACTTGTTTGTATTGCTATTTTTTTTTTTATTGTAGGCAAAACTGAAATTTTTTTTATTATTATATCCAGCGTACAGCTGACCTACAAAAAGTTTGACCCCTGTAGATGACAGAGGTAAATTCTGATGTTGCCCATAACATCAAGATGTCTACTTCAACTATTCTACATTCAGTATAAATGCCAGCTGGTTTGTGTACTTGATTATAGTATCAATAGGCATTTTCTTTGTTCTTAAATTGTGTTTGTTAAATTTAACTCGAAGTAATTTTGCATTGACTAGTATCCTAGTGACTAGAAATAATGGTTTCCAGTGCAATGTATAAATTACAGAAACCATGGTGACAGAACATACAGTTACAAGAACATAGCAGCATCTTTAAAGAATATTCTTAAGTCTGTTTATATCAAAGATATTGAATACCTAGAATAAATGTTGGGGACGTCACTGTAAAAAAACATAATACATTAATGTTTACAGGACAGTGCCCAGCTAGAGATATTTTTCAGGCTAATCATTAGGAAAAAAAAAAACTTTCTTATACTGCCATGTAAAAAAAAATTACTTCTTGTTCTAAAGTGATTGGAGTGAAACCTTCTAAACACTCCATCTCTAAGATGGAAAGTAAGCCAAGTAAGTTCTATTAAAATATTTGCAATGTAGTTATTGAACAGCTAAAAGTAAGTAATTATTGAAGCTCAGTACCAACAACTAGCAGTACACGTTGTCCTCTCCTTTTGCGTATTAAACAGAGGACGGGGTAGAATTGTACAGAAGGAAGATAACATTGTCCGTGCTTTCAGTTCATCTCATAGAAAATGAAACTGTACTGCAAGAGCTTGAGCTGTAAGATATTGAAATCAATGCCCTCCAGTTATTTCCAGATCCAAAAATATGATACTAACTATATTAATTAGTATTAATATTAGTAACCAATAAATGTACTGGAAAGGGCTAAATTAACTGGGCGCTACTAAACATAAAACTTTACAATGAATATTTTATGGAATATTGGACAGAATTATTATACTTAAAATACACATCCGCTGCCCATCTGCAGAATTAGACTGCTATGCTATGCTGCCTGCAATAAAATAAACAATATTTTATATTATAATCTTTATAAATATGGTATTATGGGGAATAATCAACACCACAGATCTAAATTTACTTTACTTTTAGAAAATATTAAATCATTCACCTAATATTTTTCAGGCTGAAAAGGGAATCCCATTTACAAAAATACTGTGTAATTATAACAGTCATTGTACACAATAGGAATATATCTGGCACCCATGTTGTTTCTGTGAGGAGTATTTTTGCTATTGGAGAGCACCTTAAGTTTGAAATAAATTTGTCTGCAGCAAACGCTGTGGCCAAGTTGTATATAACTCTGGAAACAAATACACTTTGTGCAGCCAAGTCTTCTGTGTTTAATGGATTCTTACACCATATAGAGTAAGTGCCAATTGACAACTGGGTTCACTATTTAACTACCCCAACAGGACGACATAAAGCAATGGTGAATAAAAAAGGAAGTCTTATGTGCTATGACTATGTACCAATTGTCAATGTACTGTTTTTCTCTCTATACGTACTGTTATTGTGGTTGTTTTTTTTTTTTATCTGGTTTATTATTTCTTTGTATTGAACTTTACTGCTCATTCAATAAGGTAACATAAAATAAACAAAACCTGGAACATTTGTGAATTACAGGTGCTTTAAGGCAACTTCACATGGCAGTGAGGTTGCGGTGCATATATCACATTCTCATGCCACGAAATGCTGGCAGCCCCCATTGGAATGAATAGGGGCTGCAGTATTGGTACTAGTACTGCTTACTATTTCCAACTGTCATTTGTGCAGACCCTGGTTCCTTTTGAACCAACACTGCTGGGGGAGTGCTCAAGAGGCAGGCAAGGTGCCAGCTGCAGGAAAAATTGAGCACTGAAGAGACAGGTGTGAACCTGCCTTAACATATGGATTTGCACTTGGACACCCCAAGCAAATAGGATGAATGAAAGAAAACATTTATACCAAAACAGTACCATGTGACCAAACTCTCCCTAAATCTTGGAGTTCTCTTTTAGCATCCCATGCAAACTGAACTAAGCATTTAAACTAAACATGTACTCATCTCAAGTACTTTAATATGCAAATTCTAGGCTTCTATTTGTTGGAAAATATTTACGGTAACCTTGCTGTGCTGAAAATGACTTTCAATTGTATCACCTCTGACACAATTTATTAAAGAATAGTGAAGCAAATCTCCAAAAATAATTACTAAAAACTAGCAGTAGATTATTTGAATTTTATTGTTCAGGTGAATACTAAAGATGGCTTTTAACCTTACACCTTGATTCTTTGGCAGTTTGCGCTCTTCTCTTTTCTCTGACACTCCAGGTTATGGACTATTTGTCTTGCATTGTAGGTGATGACATCAGAGTGAGTGCTGAACAAACAGCCTTGGGTTAGGATAACAGGTTTCAGGGGACCAGTCCCACAGAGTGGGATCGAAGGATAAATCAAAAGAAAATCCTTTTTACTATTCCCCAGGCCAAAATGACTTAAACATTTAGTGTGTGAGAAACTCCGTTGCATGATTTTTTTTTCTTGAAGTTAGGCTTTTAAAAAGTTGTCTTTTATGCAATCTTTTGTTGTTTCTCTGTTCAAGTTGCTGAATTTGTACAATACATTTGTACATTAACAGTACTCATCCCTACAGGCTATAAAATGTTCCACATGGTTCCATTTCTGCTGGTTGCATCTATATAATTGGCCTAATTATAAAAATTGTAGAAAATTACATAAGGAAAATATTGGGGGCTTTGCTCAAAATAAACATGAAGTTTCATGTTTTAGTCTCTGAAAAATGAAAATAAATTACTACTGGTGCTAGAACTCATTTCCCCATTTTTCCTGTTTTTACAATAGGAATAGAAGGATCTAGACGAAGGACTATTTCTATGCCATGTATCATCTTGCATTATAACATGTTTCCTTTATTTTCTATGACAGAATACAGGGCTAAGGTTCCTATTTTTAGCCAATCAGTCAAGGGCTGATAGCTAACTGAAGTCATGCCCAGTGCACCCTGTCAGGGGAACAGTGGGCTCAAAGTTCATGTAGTGAAGTCTCTGTATGATATCTTTCTTTACAAAGCAAAAAATAAAACTGGGAGTGCAAAACACAGCACCTAAGGGACACAATAGATTAAAATGTCATGGTAACCCTTGGGCAAAATACTAGTTTTATAACTAATTTATAAAACACAACTCCCAGTTACCCTGTTTCCCCGATGATAAGACACTGTCTTATTTTTTTTTTTTCATTTTTACCTAAAAAGGGGGGGCTGTCTTATTTGATGGCCCTGCCTTATCATCGGGGAAACACGGTAGGTGAAACATACACCAAAAACCTGCTAAGCTGAAGTTAAGCAATTTATTTAGTTATACAATTTTGACTTGTTAGTGGTTCAGCTAGTCATTTGCAAAGGTATTTTGTTTTTTTCTATGCAAATGATACAGTCCACAAAGGATCATGATTGTTTCCTACCAAGACACATATCCATCTTTTAAAGATGAGATCACACTACAGCACAAACAAAAGTTGCTGCCACTCTATTATGGTTGCAAACTTTACAGCAATTGTAAATAAATGTATTCTGTTCCATGAATTGCAGGGAAATAGACTGCTGAATGATTCCTGAAAGTCAACAGTTGTTTACAGCTAGTTGGTTCTTCCAAGTCAGATACAAGGTAATGTTCAATTGCTGTAATTCTACATCCATGGAAATGAACTGTGCTTGTACATTAGGCTCCCACAGGTTATGTCTGCTTACCTTTACCTTCAGCACAGAAAACAAAGGGAAGTTATCTACAAACTTCCAAGCAAGTCTATATCTAAAGCCCTGTACAAAAAGACGGCAATTGATTGTCACTGGAAATTATCTTTTTTTTTATTGTGTACAGTAACAGATGAACAAACAAGCACTGTACATGCAAAGTCGTTTTATGGAGTGAGGAGAGGGGTGAAGATGAGTGAGCAGCACACCTCTATGCCCTTTGTTATTGGAGAGTATATCAATACTTCATCAGATTATCAATCATTCATCAGATTCTTCAATCGGGTATTCATCAATGACATCGCAACTATTGAACATATGGGGTACTATTATCTGATGTGTGTATGTAGCGTAATGCTTATGTGTTGTGATAATCTGTTGCAACAATAATCTGTTGAGGGGTAAAATTTGTGGGGCTCAAATATATATATATATATATATATAGCCATACCTGGTGTAAATATTTACAAATTAAGCAGCAGATTGTGATATCAAAATAGGTAAAGAGGCCACAGAAAAGATAATTTAAGTACTTTTATGAACAAAACAAAGTATTGCAAACTTTACTCAAATGTTGAAAAATGTCTGCACAACAAAAACTCCAAATTAGGATCCCCCAAAAATAATTGTAACTGACTAACTTCAACTCTTTATACCTGCAAACTGTTGACTGGTTCAATGGAACTTTTTACAGTGTCTTATGGAAGCATGTATTTTTTCACCAGCCTGGTCTTTAATGACTGCTCTGCACTTTGTCTTTTTGTATTTTCTATCACATTAATATTTATTAAGCAACAGTAATAATAATGCAATAACACTTCTGCAATTTTGTTTACTTATAATGGTCAGTATATGACCCTACATCAGCTCTCCATGGATAATGATGGTTGCTAAGTGTTACTATGGTGGATGGAGCTGTTACTACCTCAGCCCAGGTAGTTGCTATGGGGATCCTAATCAAGCTAGCCCAGTGATTTTCAACCACTGTGCCGCGGCACACTAGTGTGCCATGAGGGATCTTTAGGTGTACCGTGGGAAATTATCCAATTACCATTGTCGAGTGTCTGTGCTGTAGTGACTGGCAGAGTAATGTAATACTCTTCCATGTCAGTGGGTGGCAGTAGGTAACATAGTTTTCTTGTTCATTCTTAGAGACAAAAGAATTAGCTACAGAGTGTCATTTTGTAACATTTTTGATTTGTGGTGTGCCGCAGGATTTTTTCAATGTAAAAAAATGTGCAGTGGCTCAAAAAAGTTGAAAAACACTGAGCTAGCCGGTGTGGAATTTCAGTAAATCCTACACTGGCACATATCTAAACTATGAGATAGGCGGCAACTATGCTACTAATAATGAGAATTACTACAAGGGATCTTAAACTCAATTTAAGCTGTACACACACGTGCAATAATTGTTGCTGGAAACGTTTCCAACAACAATAGTACAAACACGCGCTGTTCTGTTTTTTGGAAAGGGAAGGATAGGCATCCCACTGCGTCTTCCCTATTAGGAAATGATTTGGCAAGATGGATCATTAAATGACATTGGGAGCCGTACAGAAGCTGGATCTGTGCTCAACACAACCAGAAACGTTAGTTTGAGCTACGAAAATCCAGTGTCTGTACAAAGCTTTGGTTTCAGACACAAACTGCCACTGTCTGGTAATGACCCTTGAAATGATCCCACTACTGTTTATTCACTGCCAAAACATACGTGTCCCCCATTAAAATACATTTAATACACTAAGTTTGCTATCAGAGAAAATTACAATTATTTAGGACGTTTTATGAGCCAGGTAGTGAAATAGCTAAACACAGAAAATCATCTACTTTACTCCATATCCAGGACTGCAATTTGTTCTAGGGCAAAAATAAAAATGTAGACATTCTGAAACAAGTATAAATAAAATTGGTGTATTTTCTAATTCACTTGTCATATCTGCTCACCATAGGGAGCGTGTGGGGGAGTTGGCACTGAATCACATGCCCTGCTATTAGTTCCCTGCTGTTTAGAGCAGAGTCAAGGGGATTAAACAACAGGCTCCATCTATTTTACAGGCTTTGTGTCTCTACAAACACAAGCATTAGTATAAAATAAAAACAGAGAATGTGCTTGTGCAGCACAGCTGTGGCCGCAAAATTTGGAGGCCCCTAAAGTATATGTAAACCTATTTCATGAAATCTTACATAAGATTGTATAGTTTATTGTCATTCAAGTTGCTTTCAGTATTTTTAATTTTGCAGCTTTCAAAGAAGTTGTTAATCGTATTTTAGGGGTATAACAGGACCCTCCTGTGCTACTTCCTTTTCTGAATACAAGGTTCATGTGCATTTCAAAGACATAGTCCACTGTTGTCATCAGGAAAGTTCCCTTCAGAAACATCATGCAACTATAACTGCAATGCATGCTTATAGACAGCAAGTGCCTGCATGAGATGAGGATGCCGAAGAAGTTATTCAAGAAACCCTGTCACCTTGCCTCTTCAATGGCAAAGATATAGTGTCTGAAGAATAGAAATAGTCCTGAGGTGGATAACTGTACATTTGATGAAGTATTAATGACTGATTTGATAATTATTGATTTGTATCTGAACTTTAGCTAAAACATGCTGGTATAGCCTTTTACTCTATTTAAGACTAGGATGTGTTCAGAAAGGGCTGATACTTTACATTCATGTTTTTTCTTTGTTCTTTCACTGAAATACCCACAGCTCAGCACTGAAGAATCCTTCCAGGTAGACGAAAAAAATGCCAAGCTCCTCGTCACAACTTGAGAATTAGTATCATGATACCAGCAATGATCACTGCTGTATAAATCTGACCAGCCTTCCATTTATACGATGTTAGAAAAATGGTGATCAGAATTTGAAAACTAAGGAACAAGGATGTGGACCCACAGCCAATTTTAGATAGGACATAGACCTGTATACCAGCACCTAATGTTAGCAGTCTGCTCAGACAGAATTAACACAATGCTAATCTTGGTTAAATTCAGCTAAAAGTCTTTTTTTAAGATTGTATTAAGATTGTATTTGTACCATTGATTTTAGATATACCGTATTTTTCGCCGTATAAGACGCTCCGGAATATAAGACGCACCCAATTTTAAAGGAGGAAAATCTAGAAAAAAAAAGATTCTTAAAGATTATTCCCCTTCTGATCACTCATGTGCCATTCCCTGTGCCAATTTAAATTCCCCTTCTGATCCTCCTGTGCCAATTTAAATTCCCCTTCTGATCACTTACCGTTTTTTCCGCCGAGTAACTCCATTAGAGCAGGGATCAGCTTGCTTCCGGCGTGCTTCCGGGTTCTGCATGTGCCGGCTTCTTCTCGCTCTGCTTTGCAGCCGGGAGGAAACACACACGCTGCAGCCAGCAGCGAGGAGGAGAGGAGACGCACGGTCTCCGCAGGATCGGGTGAGTAGTTTTTTTAATGTTTTTTTAACACAGTGTTTCCCCCCCAGTTTTGGGGAAGAAAAAGTGCGTCTTATATGGCGAAAAATACGGTAAATAGTCTGGACCTGTTTGCTGCTTCTGCCTACATGCTTCATCCTGCATGCTTTCAATATATTCAGACAGAACACGTTACGATTCACACAAGTCTCTGCTTCAGTACAGCTGAACCTTTGAAGGCAAATTCCATTCTAATTTTCAATTCTTTTACATCTAAAACATTTATATACCATACCACATATAAAAGGTACACATTCTGTTTGGCCATTGGACTACCACTGATGATGTACCTTCTACACTGGAGTTACATTGACTCCAGTGTCAGGGTCTGTTTGCAGTGATCCCATGTTAGATCCGGGTTCTACACTAAGCAGAAACAGCTGTTTTAATCAATGGAACACATTGCTCAGTTAAACTGAAGGCTAACCCTCCCATTAAGAAATTGGTTTGACAAAAGGGCATGATGAAACAAACATTTTCTATAGAACACTAAAAGGTACGAATCCATAAAAAACATTTATATAACATTTACCTACTGGGGATTGTTCTGAAGTAAAAATTAGTTACATTGTAAGGGGACCCATTTACCATCCTTAAAGGTTCATGTAAAAGTACAATTTTAAATGATTACTTTTAGTGGTTCCTGTAGAGTCTGTAGGGGCAGCCAACGTCACATCCAAGATGGCAGTGCCCAGCAGCAGGGTTTTTAGATGACTACAAAAGGTTTACAGATAAGCAACTTACATAAAATACATTAAATGAACATATAACTTTTTGAGTTTTGTTGAAATGACTAGGTGAGTGGGCTGGATTTAGGACACCATATTGAAGAACTTACCTTGAGTCAGTTACAATAGGAGCCACCTTCACCAAAAGAATTAATGTACTTGTAGTATGATGTAAAAAAAAAAAAACACTGCCATGAATACACGGCCTTTGGCTTATGTGCTGACTGTTTTCCTGAGCACATATATTCTATATTATCCTGACAATTATTACCCTTCTATACTGTTTTGATTGGACACAACTGAGCTAATTTATTAGAAAATGAGAACGAAAAGTGGCACAGTCAGGGCCAGGTTTATACTTTTTTTCTCCCCTAGGTCGTGAACTTGTGTCTTACCCCCACCCCAGCAGCACAAAACTAAAGCTATCATACAGTGCTTGACTGTTAAATATTGCTATCTGCTCACAATTTCTGAAACAAAATGCAGAAACGTAAAAACGCAGAAACAATCTTTCCTGTCAATTCTAGGTAGCCACTAACCTTCTTGGAACCCCATTACCTCTGCAAGAGAAATGCAGGTGGGGTGTAGGTGCCAGAACAAATGCTGCCCCTTGTTACCATGGCCCCATAGGCCACAGCCTAATTTAGCTATATGAGAAAACGGGCCCTGAGCACAAATATCTTTTAAAAACCAAGCAGAACTTTTAGTTATTCATCCACAATGGTGAAGTCTAGTTGCCACTGGCTCTTTATTTTATTCATCCTAAGTTAAACAGCCTTAGGACTTACTAGCCTTAAAAGTGACATGACTAAGTACACTGGGAAGCGATGTAGAAGGTAACAGTGCTATGTGAATGCATAAATAAATGAATAAACTAGTAATGTAATCCTTTGAATAGTTTTAAAACATTTTAAGATTGCCATATCCATCAATAAACACAATTTGGGATAGACCTTAGCACAGAAGGAAAAGTAAGGATTTCCTGGCATATATAGTTTTAAAAATATAATTTTTCATTTCAAACAAAACAAAACAATCCTAATTTTATTTTGTACATTTGTTCAATCGTCTGAGTAAGATTACTAAATGTTACCAATACTTGGTTATACTGTTCCTATTTGACTAGTAGATCAATAATGAGGCTACATGTATAGAATATGTGAAAAAGTCTTACACACGTGTTACCTTGATAATATTGGATCCAATTAATGGCACAGTTTAGAGAATTAGACTGATAATGAGCTCTTCTGTGCAGGTTTAGCAGTTACACCAGAGATAGTAAGAGCCCTTAGGCATGTGTGTGCACTGGAAATTATAGATTGATGATTCAGGCAGTTTAAACAGGATTTAAATAGACCCTGTTGTTAAACAACACTGGCTGGGCTAATCTTAAAAGGAAAAAAATGGCATTTCTTTCTTCGATTTTTTTTATTTTGATAAGTATCAGACACAAAAAAGTTAATGAAAATATCCCTATGGAACATGGACAGCAGTAAAATTAATTCTTCTAGTGGGGATAGGGTATAACCCATCAATTTTATTGCTGTCTTTGTGCCCTTTGCAGAGATACCCCCACCAGGACCCAGTAATGGGTTTCAGAACAGAAAGGTAAAAGAGAAATTCTCCCAATTGGAGTCACAGATGGAATATAAGATCTGACAAGGGTTCTAACCCCTAACAGTTTGCCTTAAAACTTTCCCCCCATTTCAAGGGGAGCAAAGTTTTAATGCAAACTTTAAGTGGACTTAGCATTAGGTATTTTTTAAATTTTTGCATGGCAATATGCAAGTGTGAAACATGTACTTTTAACCACACAATTATTACACAACTACAGTACGTAGCCTTGTGTTACATACATGTAGGCTATGCCCATTATGTGGCTCAACCTGCACAATATTATGGCTATGCCTTGTTTCAACATGATTCGCTACATTTGTTGCATGTTTTATCTCTTCCCCATGACATGCCACATATTTTCTCTTTATCTATAACCACGGGGTATAGACGCATTCATGAAGTGTGAACAGGCATGACACCATGAGTTACTGCCATTGGTGACACCAACCATAGTGATGCGACTGATTAGGGACATTGGTGGGTGTATATTTATGGAAGTGGGTGGCATATTTATACCAGGGAAAAATATACCAAGGAAAAGGGGTCTCACAATAAGTCAGTTCTCCACAGGTGAAAAGGAAGGAGCTACAGAGGATTCTGGTGAAATCTTCAAATGTCTGACCAGCTCTGCATGGCCCAGTGTGGAGGGGCTTTTGACTACCCCACAACTTCTTTTCTCCCAATATCAGAATAAATGCAATGTCAATAGGAATGCAAAAGCAACTTAAAGTAGACTGATGCAGCTTAGAAAGACATATACTGTTTAGAAGGCGGTTACGTGTAGATCATATGTACCAGTCTATGAAGTCATCGGTTGTTGTATGCAAGCTGGATGCACATGACATGAGCCGTATTATGCCACTTGTTCTCTGTTTTTTGTTTTTATTTGATTTTCTGTTTGATTAGTAAAAAGTAAAATTTATTGGAAGCTCTGTGTATAAATATCAACAAAAAAGGCAGCTGGGACAACAATCTATATGAGCCACAAACTAGGAATTTTTATAATCTGATTCTTACGCTTTATGTGGGTAGGAAAGGAACATGCAATACAGGAGAAGTTATGCAGCTATACAAGAACATTGATAACTAGAAGAAAACATTTACAACAGTATTCCAACCTCATGGTGATTTTGTATTGAGAAAGAGGCTTGAGTCTCTAATCTGCTGAGTGTGATGTTGTCATCCCTGTTAGTAGGTTCTCAGTGCTGCCACTGCAGCGGTCTCATAGCAAAGTGACATGGAAGCTACCATTATTTAAAGCGTACCTAAACTCAGAATTTTTACTTTACATAAAAGGGCAGACAACCCTTTTATTTAAAGTAAAATTTTTGTTAGTGTTTTTGTTAGTGCCTGAGGAGCCCTTTCATCAATATGAATACGCAGTGAGATCAGCAAGCTTCTTCCCAATCTACGTAACCCCATATCCCACTTGTTCAGTGCGAGATCGGGTGACGTAGGAAGAAGAACCAGGAGGAAAGGAGGAGAAGATGTCAGCGCCTGAAAGTTAGTTTTACTTTTTCATACAGTTGCCACAGTTTTCAGTGAGAGCAGTATATAGATGAGCACACCACAGAATTTGCATTTGTGATCGTTAGATTGTTCTGCTTTTTTCAAAGTTTATAGTGAATCTTTTATACTGATACAACACAGATTCAGCACTCTTGATCTTAAGATTCTCCATTCCCACTAGCAAAACAAATTCAAACATCAGTTACAAGTTTGCTGATCGTTTTTTTTCAATGCACTCACTTCTCTGCCCTTACCAGATAATCATACAATTAGTGATTTCTGTAGCCTGAAATAAGGAAAGTAGCAAGTTAAACTATCTAGCATTATCACCAGTGACATTTGCCTCCAGCAGCTGGCAGTTGGGTTTTTTTCTATAAGGTAATGCAAACATAATGTTCACACATTTCAGAGCTTCAGCTAACACTCTTATTCTACATTGCTGCAACATTACCAGACTGTGTGAAGAAGAGAATTTGTATAAATAATTACAGTCTCTGTCACTTCCACCACAATTTTTAATATGTGACAGACACCAACCATGCACAAGAGACTCACTATGAAATAGATGCACATTATCATAGCAAATGCCAGGGGTAAAGTGTGAAGCTGGGTGGTGATTTTCTCAAGTGACAATTTTCCTGCACCTAATACTTTTAAATTACAAAAGGAAGCTTTCATCTAGCATGTTATAAGACCACTGTAACACAAACAGAAACTCCAAGAAAACAGCTAAATATACAGCCCATGTATTGCTGCATGTTTGAAAAAAGTTAAATACATTTTTTTTCTGAATTTATATCTGGTTATATCTGCTAGTAATAAACATTTTAGTGTTAAGCTTCTACTTTAAACAACTATTATCTCTGCACCACATATTTTTTATTAATAATGCATGCTCAGGGTCAGAAGCCAAAAAGTTGGTTACTATATATACCACTGGGCAGCATGGTGGCTCAGTGGTTAGCACTCTGGCCTTTGAAGCGCTAGTTCCCAGGTTCAAAACTTGGCCAAGGCATTATCTACATGGAGTTTGCAAGTTCTCCACGTGTTTGTGTGGGTTTCCTCCCACATCCCAAAAAACATGCAGTTTGGTTAATTGGCTTCCTCCAAAAATAATTGACCTTAGACTGTATTAAAGACATATTACTATGGTAGGTACATTAGATTGTGAGCTCCTTGGAGGGACAGCTAGTGACATGACTTTGGACTTTGTACAGCGCTGTGTAATATGATGGCGCTATACAAATACTGTGTAATAATAATATCATTCATTTTGGCAAGGTTCCCATATTACTCCCAGGTTTGACAAACTGCCTGTCTTTTTTTCTGAATAATAATGACAGACACTTCATATAGAATGTCTCTTGACAATACTTCCAATCAATTTATCACCATCATCATCGGTCCTTCAATTGTTTGTCAGTGGTAAGAACACCAAGAACAGAGATTGTCTGCCCACTGTTCCATGCCTTTTCTATTCTATTATTAAACATACCTCTGCATATAGAGATGATGATGATGTTTTACTCCATTAAAGCAGGTTCTGCACTAGAAGGAGATATAGGAACAACAATGTAAATCATTACTATGAGTGAAACAAGTGCTGGCTGGGTACAAACAGAATACAAAAATAAAGCTGGGCTAAACATATCACTTGGATTTTCTACCACTCCAGGTTTCCAGTATCTTCTCACTGGACCTACAGTGCCAGATCTTTGTCACTATTCTACTTCCTATTAAATTATTTGTAATATTGAAATAAGCCTAGTGTGTAGTAATGGCTGGAGGCAGTGAATGAGCCTGGGAATTCAGGCGAGAAAATCTCTTAACCAAGCCCTAGGAAAATATAACAAACAATAGGTGTTTCAAACAGCCCAAAACTGAAATGTCACGGTCTGTGTCCATCATTTGCAACCCCTATATAATGTACAGCGCTGTGTAATATGTTGGCGCTACATAAACACTGTTCAATATACAATAATATCTGCCCCTTTAAGGCCTGGTGTATGGACTTTTATCCTTAATGCCTGAAGAAGTGCATGCAGTGCTTCTATGTTCTCTATGTTCCAGTTGTATTTAATCAAGCTATATATTGTAGGAAAGGAAAGAGGAGAGAAGAGAAGATTTAAAGCATGTATGCAAATTTATGAGTGCTTATAAGCATGCAGTAGTGTTTTCAAAGTGTTTAGGTGTCTTTTAAGGTCACCAGAAGCTGTATACTGTGTATCCTTTGCAGCCCGTAAACACAATGCCCAAAAATTTGTGTACCCTGGAACATTAGGATGAATGAAAATCTCACACATGAATGTATAAACATATAGTAAATTGTCCATATAAACTTGGTCTAAATATTTTATTACGAATGCTCCAGTAGTGTAATCAGGCTGTTGGGGAATACTCTATCCCTTCTTTCTTATACAAAAAAAAACCTATAGGATAATAGAACTGCAAAGCTGAATAATGTTTTATGGTATCTGAATCCAAGCATGTTGCAGAGATTACTGAGCTGCGGTATTCTTCCCATAAGGTCCTGCAGAACTGCAGTAATAGTTTTACATTTTCAATCACCGGAGTATTGCTACAATGCTGCAGAATGACATCACAAAATGCTATGGAACAGAAATGTTTTCTATTGTCCGTATTTTCTTTAAAATGCAGGTATATAAGTGCTTGCACAGCTAATTCATTCAGTGCAATTACTGACTGGCTAAATTGAATGATATGCATCCATTCACCTCTTAGGTACAGAAGCAGGATCACTTGTCCTGGCATTGGCGCTTGTTAGCTTCATCTGATAATGGCAGAAATATGGCTGATAATGATCCTGTCATTTTGAGGGCTGTGCATCAGCAGATATTAGGCCAGTTACCGAGAATATCCATTTCTGTCAACATATATCTCAGTGCATATTGCCAGTTATATAAATTATTGCCAGAACTTTGTGGTCAAGCATTACTGCAGTGGGTAGGTCTTGTTCCAGGGATTTCATTTGGGATTTGAATGACAGTAAAAACATTTTTATTTTATTTTTTTGCAACCATCACAGAGATATAATGAATAATGTTAACAAATCAGTAAGCCCAATTTTGCAGTCAAAGAGATCTGTCTCACCAGGACCTATCCACATTTCCAACCAACGTTTCCTGCCCTGTCCTAAAAGCCATGTATTTGAGCATAGGAGGATAGAAGTAATGTACCTAAAGTTACAATAAAAAGGAAAAAAAAAATCAGTCCATGATTTAAAAAAAAAAAAATTTTCCCTGCTATGCTTTAAATCTATTTTGGGGAAAAGATAGATTTATTTAACTTTTCACTTGAGATATTACTACCTCCACCTCCCCCTCGTCTCCAAGCAATTTTGCAGTTTTGGTGATTTTATGTTCAGGTTCAATGTGCTTTAGAAGTTGTCTTGTGGCTTTACAGCTAACACCCATAGAGATCTTTTCAGCACCTAATATATTGAACTAAACATACATCAGTGTTATAAAAAGAGTAATTTTGTGCTGCATTGGTCTCAGTATTATAACACATTGATTCTGCACCCCTACTGCTGTAGCTGACTTTTCTAGGCGTAGCTTCTAACTTGCGAAGTACCAAAGTGCATACACCCAGAAATTTAACACTGGTGTATTAAACTTGCATAATCCATTTGGCACATTTAAAGTTCTTCTCTATGCTGGGAATCTGGGGGTTATATATAGCAGGAAGTGTGCGTTAGCTTATGGCTAAAACAACTTTAATATTTCTAATATGGAAATAAAAGCGCTCAGTTAATACGTGAAAAATGGATAGCTGGATAAGTCTTGGTATCTCTAGTTGTTCACACTTCCATCAAAAGGTATAAAGCCCAGCTTTGTAAAAACTTTTTCAAACTCAGAAAAACTATAATAAAACCCAAAAGGTCAGAAAAAGCCTACTTTTTTTGGGTGCCTTTAGGCCGTGTGTAAATTTTGGTATGTTCAGAAATGTGGATGGTCCAGACCGGTGGCCAGATGATACTACAGATGCTACAGATGACATAAAAAATGATATAGTTTTTTAGGTAATGCGTTTTTTTTTTAGTAATTAGGTGACCGTTGTTTAAAAATCAAAAAAAGGCTTTAGTTATAAGAAATAAAAAAATGCTTTTTGACACTCATTATAGGGTATTGATTCAAATGAGCTACAAAAAGGTGACTGCTAACAAGTTCTTAAATTTCTCAGTAGTAAAGCAAAATTAATGGCTGTTTAGCCCTGAATGTACTTACACAGCACAGTATAATAAACTAAAAATTAGTGCACTGTAGTAAGTAAATATTTTAAGTTAAAATTGTACTAAATACATATATATATAGTAATGTTTAATCCTCCCCTATTCATAATATATTATATAACCTTACACCTAACCTTTTCATTACCATACATAAATTATATCCCTGAGCTTTTCATCCGCAAACCTTCAAAGAGGACATCTGAGAAAAGTAACAATAAAAGAAGACAGTGACAATTCTTTATAATGAATAATTTAGGCTTATCATTAAAAGTAACTTTTTTTTGACATCCAGGAACTTTTTTTTAGTTTTTTTGCTATAGGCTGTTTTTTTGTGAAATGTAGCTTCAAAATGCATTTGATACTAAGCAGTGTTGTGGAAGAACAATGCATTCATTCTCCAGGTTCTAGAAATGTTATCGAACAACAGAAAATTACAAATCTGTAGCTCTGTTCAGCTGTATATAGTTATGGGTGTACTATGGACAGCTTCACAGAATTCACAAGACCATTTAGGAGTCTTCATATCTGAGTACAGTCTAACGTAAAGAAAGTCTCTGGGGGGTCTGAGCAGGTAGCTATCATAGGTTTTTTCATTTTTTTTTTTTTTAAATGGTCCTATTTCACATAAAGATATAAAAACATAGATCAGTCATGTCCTCAAGGGTCTTAACTGGACAGGAGATATATAAAAACAGTAATTTTCCAACCCTTTGTAAACCACACCTTACAAAATGTACTGCTGTTACTAAAATAATAAAAATGTGCACAGAGCCTGATCTTCAAGGACTTAGTTGGAGATAACATAGGGAATCACAGCTCCCAGATTTTACCTAGGCACTGTGGCAATGTCTATTGATGAAGAACAAACCTCTTTTTTGGTAAGTTATTACAATTGGAGCAGGTTAACTGGCCAGGTATCAGCATGATGCAGGCAAGCTTCTGCATTACCATGGGTCAGAGCAACTATATGGGTATCCATATATAATTGGAGGGCTTTGAGGCCACTTAACAAAATTTTACCAAAATTTACAAGTGGGTACCTGCACTTTATGCCTACAGTGGCTTTCTCTGAAGTCTAAGTATTTAAGGGTTAGGGTTAGAGCTGAAATATGGCAGTGTTTAGTCTATGTTATGCTAAGGTTATGGTACAGTGCATTTTGAAGGAATTGTTTTTTCTTTGTTCCTGTTTATTCCTTCTTTCCTTCTCTTTTTATGTTTTCTGGTAATTTAAACCCACCTGATATAGCTGGTTTTATTAATTTAAATATGATGCATATTTTTGTTAATTCATCTGACCTAGCTTATTGTTCATCATTGGATACAAGTGCATGGTTGGTTAATGCATTGTGCAGCTTAAAATGATCATTCCAAGTGTTCTGTGAAAATCGTGTTACGTGCACTTTATTAAACAGCCTGCCCAGTATGATGCTGACAATAACCCGCTTAGCAAATCAGTAAGTCACAGCATCTAAATAAAACGAGTTAGCATAGCCCACTATGGTGTATCTATGGGCACACAATAAAGGTCCTTGTATGAAACCTTAAAATTACATATCAGTAAAAGAATAATACATCTGCAGGCTCTGGTGGGTGCTTTGCAACTGTTTTAGTTGATAATGGTAATATTTCCAAGATGCAAGCTGTTTCCATGGGAATTAGACAGGAATGTGACTTAATAGTGCCTGGAACTGAGTTATTCAGTTATTTGTTTCTTAAACCATCTAACTGCGGAATAAGAAAATAGTCAAGCTGGCTATACAAAGCCCGATTTAAGAGATGCCACTGGTTAAGCACTGCTTAATCAGACCATATAGAGGTATAAACTAGAGTGCTTTCAAACCACATTCAGTATTACCCTTTTATATGAAGAAAAGGAAAAAAAATATTCACAGCACACAAATCACATCTATACATCTGTTGAACAAGGATCCTTGAATCATGCCAGTTGTTGTCATTCTAGGCAGCTGTCCTACTACCTTTCATTCTTGTTGAGATATTTGCCGATCTGTAGTCCCACATTTACCTATTGAATTGTATTTGATGCCTGATTATAGATATAGAAAACATAAGCATGAGGCACAATGCATGGGTTCACTGAAGCACCGCTGTTTTTAAAGAGACCCTGTTACCACAGAATCTAAATAAACCCAAGGACAAAAAACATAACTGACTGTGTACATGACCCTACTTTTTAAAACTTATTTTCACAGCTTTAGTGCCATCTTTAATGATGCTCAAATCAACACATCAAAAAATCTGTATCCTTCTTGCACGCACTGTCCTACATCTTCTCCTTTGTGTTAGGGATACATACACAGACTTGCATTGACTGGTAAAACAGTGCTAAAACCTTGTGCAGATGCTTGAGAATTGTCTATTAAAATGATCATTAGCTTTTGGTGACAATTTTTGGAACAATCACTGTACAGACGGATTGTTCTGCACAATGGATTGGAGAAAAATGAGCAGATGGTGCCCCATCACCCTATTGAGTACAATGGTTCCCCTTAGTGGTTGGTAATTTATTGATTCAGGACTCCTGAAGTAAGGCTAAGTACACACGTGCAATAGTGGTCTTTGGAAATGATCTTTCACGATCTTTTCCAACGACAAATGACTGCACGATGCATGCACATGCTCTGTACATACAGCACCGTTCTGTTCTATGCAGAGGGGTAAACGACAGAGTGGCACCCCGCTGCACACTCTCCTCTTCCCTTGCATTACAGTGCAAGTGTCAGTGGATCCACCAAGAGGGTCGTTTGGACGATGGATGACGAGCACTGTACACGCGCAAGATTCTCGTCCAATATCAGCCCTGAGGCCATTATCTGATGAGAACCATTGCACATAGCCTAATGCTGGAGATTCACCGACGGTCAAGTATCTATTAAGACATCAATAGAAGTGTAGATAATGGTTTTGTGGTAACCAAACATATACATTTTGCTCAACCCATTGTTCTCTTTCTCTCTATAGAATTCCCCCATTAACCTGATCTTATGGCTATACAATAATACAGTTAGTCCCATCCACTGCCTGTACTAGGTTACCATAAGAACTAATGCTGTCCTTCAAGAGCTCTCTCTCTACCCCCTCTCAAGCACTCAACCTTCGGGTGTGCAGAATCTGCTGAACGCTCTTCAAATGACAAATTAGCAGCTCCCAACTGCAATTATACACCATTTATTCAATAAATCAAGGAGACAAATATGAGGGGAAAAGTATACCAAGCATAGAATAATATATGTTTTAAATATTGTGATAATGTTTAATGACTGCAAGTAGAAGGGCTGTGAATCTAATTAACCGGAATTCACAGCAATCTCATTAGCAGGGCAGCATGGCAGACAGACCTTGTTCTGTGTGGAGTGCAGGTGCAGATAATGGTGGAAAAGGTGAAATAACATTTAAGGCATTTTTTTTAAGCGTTAAATTTGGTTTGAGAACTTAGATGGGTTGGAGTAAATGAGCTGGGAATCATTATAGACATATTTAAGCAATTAGTTTATCTTCTGCCTTTAATTAAATGTTCCTTATTCTTTCTTTTCCCTAAGCAGTTTACAAAATGGATTAGATTCGTTAGTGAAAAACAAGGAATAATTTTTGAATTTATAAAGTGCATTTATAGTCAACCACAATTTGTATTATACTCAATAATTCGATTAGATATAATGGTAAAGTTGATCATAATTCATATCAATTATCACACAGGTTAGCAGTACATTAAATATTCGTAGCTGACTGCAATGCTTGATATAAATTATATTGATTGAAAACAACATTGAGTGAAATTTATGTACTAGTTAATGTGTAATTATATATATATATATATATATATATATTATTTTTTTCAAAATATGTGACCGAGTTCCCCAGGTAAAATCACAGCCAGATTCTATAACTTTCCAACAATTGCTAGATAAACAGAACAGATGTTCTTGACATCACGATATACTTTGACCTATGAGTTTGATTATGCTAGAGAAATACAAATAGCATATACTTTCTAAAGCTCCTATTATTTTCTGGGGTTGACAGCCACAGATGTACTTCTGCTCTTCATGCAGATCTCTGGAGTCCTGCAAATTTTAATTATGTTTAAAGCCTGTCTGCATTTTTTTTTCAAACTCTGACATTTTGACTTCAAAATGAAAGTTATTTGTGATAATTAATCCGAAGGGTAATGGCCTTTATGAAGCAGACAGCTCTTTGTGAGTGCAAGTCTCTTCCATGCTTTGTAGAACATTCCAGTTTGGTCTCAGACACTTCTAAGCATTATCTGCTTTGCTACGTCAAAGCCTCCATGACCATTCCAATACATAAAGTAGCTCAGACTGGTTCACTGATGTCCAGAATTTACCTTTTAGGTACAAAAGAGCAGATAGGTAATAACATATTTAGTTCTGTTTAGCTGTGTTTAGGTAACGCTAGCTTGATTTATGAAAATTGTAGACCAGCTTCATCAAATACAGGTATTTATTATGGCTATTTTACAAAGAAAGTAAAAAGAAAGTCAAGGTAAACAGTGTACAGTATGTAGAAAAATATATGGTGTGTGGTGTATAGTGATGATGTTTGCCAAATAACCCTATTAGGAGAAACAAAGGAATATCTGGGACTTTTGCAGCCTGTTTATACAAAAATCACATTCACTATAGTAAAAAAAAAAAAAAAAAAAACATTAAAAGACAATTTATTTGGAGCCATTAAAATACATTTATCTGATCATTTAATTTATATATCATGGTAAGCCTCTTTAAATATGTTATTCAAATATTCTACGTGTTTTGCAGAACAGAGTCAGCTTCCTCAGGAATTCTGAAAGCCTAAAATAATAAAACAACTTTTTTTTTAAAGAAAATATATTTGTTAACCTATTGCAATTCATTTTGTGTACATTCTAATTATATCAAACTCCACAAAAATACTTCTACTTACAGTTCTCAGATGCTGCGCCAAGGCTAGGGAAGCAGTTCTGTGAAAGATTCCTTTGTCTCTCCATTTTCTCTTTTCCTAATGCTAATTAGGTGATGTGGCATATGATAAATCTAAAAAGGGGGCTTGTAAAGTTTGTTTCTCAAATCACCCTATGTCCCTCTCCCATACATATTACTTTCCAGGTGTATTTGGTGTGGTTTGGTGGCAGGTCTTCTTTACCCTCTAATTTACTGTACTTCTAATTTATATCATCAGCAAAGCGCTGGGTAAGCTGCATTACTGTACATAACAATGGTGTTAAAAAGGTGACAGGTTTACAGGCATATAACTTACAGCCTATTACAGCTTTACCAGCTAAATGAGTAGCAGTTTGACTGCACAACTAATTTTCACATACATTAGAGCTTTACAAGCTCTACTTGTACAAGGATTTAGTTGCTTCTAGCCCTGGATCCATGAGTTTTGCTTGCAGTTTTCACCGCATACACATTTTGATCAATCTAAACCGTCCAAATATGCAACTATAACATATGGATAACATTAGGTGTGCATGTGTTCTAAGTTAATAACTGTCATATTTTGATAAATAAGGTGCAGATGTTTGCAAAATGTTGCTCTCAGCTGTCCACGGTTGCAGGCACCAAAAATAGAGAGAAATAATCTGATATATTAGAAATGTTTTACAAATCTTTTATGGAGACAATTCTCCAAACTATTGCTACATTTTTAAGGTGTGATTTTGTTACTTCTAAGGAATACTATGCTATAAATACATAACTTTCTGCAAACATAAAAGATATGAGCAAACATCTTCAAATAAATTAGTAGTATTTTATGTGCCGATAGTTGCACTGACAGTTTAAATGTAGTTTTTGTTGTGGGTGTCTCTAGGGACAGATTTCTTCCTAAGGTAGCTAGGCTATGATTTAGGGTGCCACAGACACCAGGAGAGGCGGCTTATAGCTACCTAGGAATAAAAAAGCTTATACTGACGATTTTCACATATAGGCTCCAAGCCTGCCAGACAAACCTGTACACTCTTAGACCTCCATTTTTCCTCCTGTTTTCATTATTGCTGTGAATACCCAATAACGTGACCTCTTATCTATCTCTAATCTGCCCCCGACACACTCCCTGTCTTGGTGACAACAGAACCTCAACTTTGGCACACTCCACTTTGGTAACGCCCCTGTTCTCCAACAGAGATCTCCTGTGCACATGCTTATGGATAATTTCCATAATTGCCATTTTAACAGAATCCTAAAAAAATTCCAGGGATGGAGAAGCTTTTTCCACCCATTTACAGCACAGATGTAAAATGTCTGTGTGGAGGGTATTGTAGAACTTTTTTGCTGGATTCCTTCTAGCGCATGTTCAAATGTCTTTGTGCTCTACTTGCTTCTAGGGAGTTCGATTTTTAAAACGTTGTTACACTGTTGTTCTTAATGTCTGTAGTCAGTTTTCTGGTTTCAGACACACAGATATACATGATACCACTGAATAACAATGAAGAGGATTTCTTTTTTTTAATAATCAAGCCAAGCTGCAAGATTTGCCATCTGTATTTACACGGGAAGGGGTTGCATCACAATTCAGATGAGCCTTGCACCAGATGGACCTGTTTTCAATGAATGTACTTATTCATGAATCTCTATTCCATGTTCATTTTTACTAATATTTAGTACTGATCAGGTCAGTTTTTTTTTATTTTCTTAGAGTGTGGAATACCATAATTATTTAACAGGCTAGCATATCTTATAATAAAAATTGTCCATTGTACTTCAATTTTTCATCCTGCCTCATTCCAGATCACTCACAGAACAAATAACATATTCTGAGATAGTCATACAAACATTATTATACAGAGTTATGTTTATACAATACTGATGATTATTAAGAAATTGTATTTTTTCTTTTTAATCAATCTTTCGTCACATTAAATAAACAATCTTTGTTTCTTGTTGGAAAAAAAAAATAATTTCACTATCCACTATATGTACTCTTGAAGGTTGGATTGACACCATGTGCAATCCCTAACGTGCACTGACAGCTATAAATTCAATGCACGTGGTAGGCGCTGCCATGTGGTTTCTGTTTCAATGTTTTATTAGGTTTTAAAAAGAAATATAGGCAATGTTATTTAAACTCAGAAGCACTGTATAATGGAATAATAAGGTCCTAAACACGACAAACAATCAACATACATCACATACATATTATCAATTATCAATAATTATGAGCAATAATGTCAAAGTCATGCCAGCAATAATGAAGTGCCATCATGAGTTTTATACCTGGGCTAGGAGAAAAAAAAGTGCACAATTATCATATTAAAAAATGGGGGAGAATGCAATTCTATGTGGGGATAAAATGATGTTAAAGGTCAAAAAGAGGGACAAAGAACAAAGAGATGAGAAAGAAAATATTATAGAGTGAGGAGGACTAGATGGGGAAAACGGGGAAGGGGAAAAGAGAAAGGGTTAGAAGAAGTGAGTAGGCAGGGTCTTTTTTTAAATGTTAAGCAGATCTAAATAAATGATTCTGGTATATTGCAGTAAATAGATGGGGGATAGCTAATTACAAAGTGCTCCCTTTTTCCTCAACAATCACAATGCCTACTCACTGACATACATTTTTTTAATGGTTTGCAGTAGGTTTTTGTTCATTTTTTAGTGTACCATTCATGCAAATGCTCCCCTGACAAGCCATACTACATTAACAAAGTTTTTGTGAAATATTAAATAATATATATCACAATCAAACTAGAGTTAAGAAATGACTCACCCTGAAGGAATGAGCTTTAACATGGAGGAGGGCATGGAAGGACTGGTATTTAATTAAACAAAAACAAACTACTAATTGCAAATGGTCAAGAATAAAACCATTTTACATTTTGAGTGAAGAAATTGCACCGGGATCATGTGGAGAGCATAACACATTCTAATAACCTCAACAAAAAATGTACAAAAGACTTAAATAATCTGTTCTATTTCTGCATGTGTTAGAGCAATACCCTCTTTTCCTCCTTCTTCTAATTGTGCTGGTTTTGAGAGGAGAGGAAACGTGGAGCTGTTTCTCAGGCAACCTTTCAGACTAAGTTTATATTTTTTAGTCTACTCTAGAAACCAAACCTACCCCAGGGGGTGATAATGAACACTTCTGAAATCAGAGGTGATTGTTATTACACAAAACAATCTCTGCATAAAGGCAAAGCTGTATTTAGATATGATGCTGTCATATGGACATTTAAATGATAATGTAACTTTGTACAAGCTCTGCCCCTTAGGAAAGTGAGTGAAATGCTAATATGAATGTACATATCTCCGAAAAGCAAATTACACTAGAAACAGTGGCCTGTCCTGGTACTTCGAAGGGTGGGCAGATGTTTCCTACCGGTTTTTGTGAAGACACCTGCCCATCTTAAGGCAGTTTAACCATCAAGATGTCAGAATAGAGTAAAAAAAATGATTGCTGACAAATTGTGAAGTCTTTTTAAATTTGGTCAAACATATCCTATTTACCTAAATCACGTTTTATTTAACCATTTCTATTTTATGGCACTACACAGGTTACAGTTTTGGTGCATAATAATCTTTATAGTTGGATTGTAAATTGTCTGGCCAACTTCAAAGGGCTACTGTTTTGCAACTGCCCTCCTGAGCCGATATATCACACGTTAGGTCCAGTTCAACACATTTTGGCTTTATTCCATATATCATTTTCTCATTCCTAATATCAGACAAAATTCCCTCCAATGCCCATGTATCATCTCTTCATTCACCATAGCATTGTGTGTACTTAGAGCTCAGGCTGTTATTGATTGACAGTTAAACTGAAGGAACTTAAACTGAATGAAAAGTTACTCTTCTGATTTCTTAGAGCTATATCCAATCTACATAAATATACTGAATGCATCCAATAACTCTAAATATCCTTTCAACAATGCAATAAAAAAACATTTAAAGTAAAACATTTACCTTCCCTTAATCCTATTATTTTATATCCCCATTTATACCATACAAAAAGTCCAAAGTTAGGCTGCATAAACACCTTTCTTCTTTCTTACTATTCTTTCCTATTGCCTGTAATCTTATTTCATTTGATTTATTTCACTTTTGTTTTACTTTCATTTTTCTTAAACTTATATTGCACTGATGTTGTGCCATTCTCGTAAACTTATATTGCACTGTTGTACGTAACTTTTTCTTTACCATCATACAAACATGGCAAAAAAGAACAGGATCCTATCATGTTTAAAAGGAAAAATGAAAAATAAGTAAAATGCTGGTGCAGAACCAAAAGGTAACAGTTTTGAAGAGAGCTACAGTATCTTCAAGCAACAACAATGAGTATTGCTTGTTTATTTACAGATATTGTAGTGAACTGGCAGAAATCTGGGATGTCAATGTCAGATGAAGTGTACTGTTGATCCATGCATTTACTTTTTGTCTTTCTTTAAGTAACAATGAAACAAAACAAAAATTAAGCACAGTGCAGTTTTCTAATCCAATCATCAATATTTCCTCTATTCCATCCAGCCTGGCTTTGTTCTCTTTAGGGTCCTGCTATGAAGAAAGCCAAATTGTGCTTTAGTACATACTTTCTACATTTCTTTTTATCTATTGATGACAACTACTAATGAATGGTAAGTGCTTAGCAACATCAAATGTCTAGTTACTTGGTAAAAGATTTTATCATCCAGTTATGTCTGGTAACTGGTCCTGGAGATGCTACCTACCTAAGAACTCCTGTTCAGGAAGCTTGCTGAGGATCAATACACTCTGCCTGCATTATTGCATTGCTGGCACTGTAACCAAATGAGTTGCCAACTGTCAATTTCTCATTTATCTATCTGACAAATTGTGTAGGTCTCCCAGTTGGGCTATGCCTTTTTTCCCCTACATTTAAAGAATGCTTAACTTAATTGAATGTTTGTAGTTTTAAGGTTCTTTGATTCTTTACACAAATATCCCTGAAAATGAAAATGAGATTTTCTGAGCATTAAAATTGAAAAATCCTTCTTGAATTTCTGAAATTCCTAAGTGTAATATAACTAAACGTTTGCTATAGCATACACATCCACCTGTGTGTTCCTAACACAAGCCAGTGCGCTTAAACATTCCTATTTTGGTAAATATTTTGAGTGCCAGGTAGTCAATGTGTTTTTTTTATTTATTGGTTTTATTGGGTATTTTATATTATACTATACATAATAATAATTTATATTTGTATTAGTTTTTCTAGGTTAAATAATCACAATATGCAAAACAGAACAAAACAAATACAGTAACGTTGCGGCATAGCAAATATCACAAACAATGGAATCGTTGGTTGACAAAGGTACAACTATTATGACTAGTGTTACAAATTATAACAGCAAAAGAATCAATGTGATTTAATTTATACATCCAATGCCAAAGTTTTACCAGCTTTGCTGTCAATGGAAACAATTGTATCTTGTCTCTTTGCTAGTACATGACGAAGACAGATTTGACTGATTTACTGCTGTAAGCTACATAACTTTGTCTGACTTTTGCACTGTGTCAAGCGAATACAAATTTTATTTAGGGTTTTGTTTTTTTACCTAAAAAATGGGCAACTGAAATAGAGCAGCACATAGGTCCCAGGTTTGAATTGTGGCCAAGACCTTGAATGGAGTTTGTATGTTCTACACATTTTTGTGTGAGTTACCTCCAGACATCTGGCTTTCTTCCACATCCCCAAAACATACTGGTAAATTACCTGGTTTCGCCTAAAAAGCTGGCCTTAGACTGAGTTAACGACAAATATTGACATCTTAGGGATAATAAAATGTGAGCTCCTTTGAAGAACATTAAATGACTTGAATATAGGCTTTGTATAGCACTGTGTGATATATTGGCACTGTACATACTAAATATTATTAATTATTATTATTAATATTAATAATAAAAAAAGCCAGCTCACTAGCTCTGTCCTTAAATTCCTAATATAGTTTTTAATAAATGTACTACCCCCCTACTGCTTTATTGCATAACTAGTTGTCATATGGAAATGTAACATATAATAATCAATACTGGCTTATTGACTTTATGTAGCAATTATTGGGGTGTGTAAATTATGCAGCAATCAGGGGAACCTATAAATATTCATTTCTGTGTGAGAATTCTCCAATTGGTATTCCCTTTTTCTCCGTAAGTTAGGAAGCCCAGAAATGTGTGTGTACTGCAGTACACAGTACAGTATATTACTCACTTTCCTTCATCTGCATTAATGCATGATCACTTTCTTCTCCACTGATCTGGGCATGATAAATCATTTGCATCTTCTAGTACAGTAGGTATGCAAGTGGAACGCTTATTTATGGGATTCACCTTCCAGTAATCATTAACTATATGCTCTGATTTATTTCCAACCCTGTAACTTCATTTTGTTTCTTTCAATTATTATCCATCATCTTCATGGCCCTTCAGCTCCACATCCCCCTAAACATTTCCTTTCAAACAAATACTGAGCTTTTCAGGAGCTCACCAATCTGTTCTGAACAGAGGCACAGTGAGGAATACATTTCCAAACAGCATGCAGTAATTTGTAGATGTATTGGAATCCCTAACTCCAGCAAACTGCAAGAAAACTCTTCAGACTCCTTATCTTCATGCCTTTCAATCAAACCCTCTCCAAGAGAGATCGCACCTATCTATGAACCACCTGCAATCCCCAGAGACATTTCCCTGTAATAAAAAATGGTAGAATTGTCTCTTCTCCATGAAAGAGGGAGTCAGAGAAGTGAGAGTAAAAGTAGCTCTAAACTTTTATAGTGAATATTTTTTGGAGTTTGGGTCCCTGCTAACTTTCAATACACACAAATGACTACAATATAAATCAACTTTCTTATCGCATTGCACTGCATTTTTATGTTTATATGCATTTTACGTTTATATGCATTTTTGTTTTATAATTCCAGCGTAAAAAAGAATACTAGAGTAAATATTTGCCCCTTCTGTATACAGATACATATACATATTTGTATAACAGGCACCAATAGGTTATAATGAACATTTAATGCATAGAATTTCTTACCTATATTTCATGCCAGTCTGCTTTGCTGTGGATTCCTTCAGAGAGATGTGATGTTGAGGGGTGAATGTCCCCAGACTCCGGGCAATGATGGCCACAGTACGGAACCTGGCCCTGGCTGCATTGACCACATTGGGGCCACTAGAGTTCTGCTTGCTGTGCCGGTCATCTCCATTCCGACTCTTTAAATTGTGCTCAGTGCAGGCTATGGAGACTTGCATGGCTTCTTCTGGGCTCAGTGATCAAACACTTGAATGTTCACAGGCTCATGGAGCCAAGATCTTCTATGGACTAGTAGGGATCAATGAGTACAAGGGACAGGATTGGAGTTCATAGGAGGTTGGCCAGGATCCCTGGTGTCCCTGTGTGCCAGAAGCTAAGGAGAAGCGAGTATTAGATGCCTCCAATAAGTTCCTTCACACCTCCATGATTGCACACACAGGTAATTGTCCTTTAGCTGGCTTGATGAGTGCAGACATCGCAGATATATCAGTAAGTGGAGACTCCAGCACTGCACAACGCACGAAATGGTCACATAAGGATCGTTAAACACAAGAGATCTAGTTGAGTGACAGCAGGCTGCATCAGCCCCCAATGCACAGAGAATGCGCTCTGCTCCAGCCTGCAGCTCCTCTGACAGCGATCACATGGGAAGAAGGCTTCTTTAGGAGAAAGCAGCATGCTGGATATCCAAGCACAAAGCATTTGTAGCAAGTGAACTATTCAGCATGCACAGACTGCTACAGATCAACTTCACACAAGGCAGACACAAGAACTGGCAGGCTGGATCCTTCCAATGTTCCATCCCCAGTTATTCAGAAGTTACCACAAGCCCATGTCACTTTATTGTTCAGTGACTCATTCTAAATAAGTAGGTGTTACAATGCAGTTCAGCCAGTGATAGGGTTAAAAAGCAGCAGCCATCAGGAAGAGGTGATAAGAAGCAGGGATCATCTGCTCATTGTCACACATTCAGGGATGAGGAACTGTGTCAGCTTATTCCCTATAATACTCCCCAGCCTCAATATGTTGTGACACTGCAGAATGCCAGGACTTCACATTGCATAATGCCAAAATACACATCTATGCACCAGGGTCACAGTCAGAACTTGCATTGCTCTATAATGATCTTTATGCTTTACCAAGCAAGCTAATTACTTGGAGCCACCACACATTCCCATGTTATCAGCAAGGACCTAGTGGTGCTGAATCAGGGGGAATTTGGCTATATTTGAGATTTGTACATCATCATCCATGCAGCACTGCAGCAAGTACTCCTACACACTCCTAATGATTAGCCTTTACTTGGAATACAGAGAAGAAATTCACTTTATATGTCACCTATTTAGGTTTAAATGGTCATAAATGTCCACGACTTTTTGCTCTGGCCATGGTACTCCAGGTATGAGGGAAATGAATGAATTCCATTCAATATAAGGAATATAATGAATGAATATACATCTCTGCTCTGTATAGTAAATATAATTTATATCAGCATGGGGTATCTCCATAGGGACATACATATCAGGACTAAGAGCTTATTGATTTGATTAGTATGATGAGCTAGGAGAGCAGTGAGTAGACACATGGGGTCTAATCTCAAGGACTGGACAGGGAGGGCATATATTGTCAGGTTTCAGAAAACGGATGTGGGGGATGGACTGGATTATGAAAGGCCGGAAGAGCAGGGTTCTGGGGGCCTACCTGTAATCTGATACTAGGAGAACTAAGAGTCCCAGCAACACCAACAACCAGTCAGCCCAGGAGAACCCCTGAGTTGGGCAAAGCGGATGCATCACAACATTTTTAACATTATATATAAGGGTGGCTAACCCTGAAGAGGAAATCCAAAGCATCCTGGGATACATATGTCCTGGGAGGCTGTGGGTTCGCTCCTTCTGTGCATGCCTGAAATTGGCCATGCGTCATAACGGGCTTTCCCACAATCTCAATGCCAATCTCATGCAAACACAGTTGGATTGGTTCTTTTTTTTTTTTTACATTTTCAGGAAGACATGTCACCTGATTTTGCGCCTCTACAGTGCAAGTTTGGGTGAAATTAGCAGAACCCGGAAGAAGAAAGATGTCTGGCCCCACTGTTCTGTTAAGTTCTTACCCAGAAGGGGAGGAAATACAAGTGCCAGGACTAGCAAAAGAGGCATTATGGATACCAGTGTCTCTAAATCAAGACAAGGGTCACACTGGTAATCCCAACATCTTTCAGCATGTCAGGACAGGAAATTCATTACTGCTCCCAACTCTAATAACAGTGCTCATTAAGCCACATCATCAGACTTGGTGGATGTCCAGCCTCAGCAGAGAAGATGCTTGAAGCAGTAAGAGAAAGCCCAGCTTCAGCACAGGCTCCGAACCAGGGGTGTACAACTCCGCCCCAGGGGCCAAAACTGTCCCGCAACGTCCTTTTTTTTGGCCCCCAAAGGAATCCTAAATATGCAGATGGCCTGGAGCTGCATTGAAATAACGCTGCTACTACAATTCCCGGGATCACTTGCGTCTACAGACCAGCGGGCACTCTACCTATGCGTAGCCCTGCATTGGACTATTTTAGAGACGCAAATAATGCCGGGAATTTTACTAGCGGCGCTATTTCAATGAAGAGGAAGTTTCAGTAGCAGGCCACTCATAAGATTTAGCTATTGGTCTGGCATTTCCAGCACTCCCCCTCAGCTCTACTTTTCCTTGCTGCTTCCAGATTGAATGTATAGCAAAACACCTTTGTTTCCATATGAAAAGGGTTTATATCTAATGAGAAGGAAAAATTTCCTACATTTTTTCAGTAAATTTCAAGGTTGGCCCACAACTTTGTCTATGTTTTTAATTTTGGCCCTCTGTGTATTTGAGTTTGACACCCCTGCTCTGAACAGCCAAGGAAAAAAAAAAACACTTTGGCCCACCCTCAGACTGAGGAGCTGGCATGTACAGGCTGTTCCTTGCCTCCTGATGTGTGCTTGTTTTCCCTAGAGGTTGCAGAGAAGGACGATGTGTACACAGCAGCTCTCTTGGTGCCAAATATCATGAACCCAGTGTAGTATGTCTCCTGGGATTCACTGTCTGCAGGGAACAGCTATGATTCCTATGATTATGCACACCGCTCAACACAGACAGGAAGGTGTGAGGCTGATCCTTTGATCTGCCCAGCCATATGTCTATAAGAATATAACTGGAGTTCCTATGCTGACAGGGCTTTGATGTGCTGGCTCTATGCCAGATAGTAAACCCAAGCTAACACTTCATCTAGAAAAAAAATTGGGAGAAAGAAGGGGTTTGGGGAGAAAAGGGAAAGAATGGGGTTGCAAGAAGTTCTTTTTTTCTATATTACCATAAATAAAACTATATATCCCTGTAAAATGTAACTGCATCCAAAATATGCCTTATGTATTATTTTGCAAAAGACACAGCAAGGTACCAGCCACATGTCCTCCCCCTCCCCTATCCACAGAACTGAATAGCACTCATGCCTTCTAGTGTTGCTCAAATATATCACAAAATATTCTCATTCATAACAAAGGAAGATGTTTCTTTTAATAACACCTCTTACCTACGTATAGTTTCCCTCCTCCTCTAATAGGCAGCTTAGAAGCAGGAGCTAAATATTCCCAGTACTGTTAGGTATGGAGGAGCATGTACTCACTCCTTGTGACCATGTTGGGCCAATCAGCACTGTCACATGGGAGACCATACCGTTTGGTAACATTCAGGTCCAGTGAGTTAACCTACACAGGACTTCCATAACTGCTGGCAAAAAAGCAGACTGGGAAGGAAGCTAAAGGAAAGAACCTACATGGGTAGGGCTCAATTAAAATGTATGTCTTGGTTGGCCTTGTGTGGGAACAGATCAGTAGAGAGAAGGTGGGGAAATCTGTATTTTATTATAATCACTCCATCTCCCTGCCCAAAGTACTGTATGGTGACAACTTTAAACTTTTTTCCTAATTCCACTGAGTTCCATTGGGCACCCACTGATAAGCTCTTTTTTAAAATGAATGTGAGTTATATTCCACCCATGGGTCCCAACTTTGCTCAAACTTGTCGAACCCGTTATTAAGGGTGCTGGTTAGCCTGCTGTCAACCATTATACAGTTCAATTTTGTCTCAATTGGGTTCTAAAGAAGTTTTAGCTTTCTTCCACGCTTTTGCTAGTGAAATCCGTGCAGCTAGTAAAATAAGGTTGGTTAGTTTCTTAGAACGTGTAGGAAGTGGTGGTTCAAGTTTGCTAAATAAGGCCCCCTCCGGTGTCTTCTCTACCTCAGTTTGTACTATTTCAAAAATAGGCTTGAATACTTCTGACCAGAAAGTTTTGGCTTTTGGGCAAGACCACCATATATGTCCCATGGTGCCCCTCACCTCACATCCCTTAAAACATAGTGGGGAGGTTGAGGGGTGATAGTGTGCTTTATGGTCTGGAACCAAATACCACTGTAATAAAACTTTATAATGAAAGTGAAAGTGCTAGGGACATCTTACTCCACTCTAACTCCCATGTCTTGTCCTATAATTGTGTTTTGGAGCAAGATACTACATCCCCTGTAATGTCATAGCCCTTATGCTGAAGTATGTGTGCTCTACAGTGAAGACACAGAAATTTCCAAATTACCTTGTAAGAGTTCCAATGAACATCTTTTCCAAATATTCACACAGTTAAGTGAACTATAATATCCACACTGTAAAAAAGTAGCAGGATGAATTTCTTGAGATTTTCTCATTTTTAGCAAGCCACTAGTAAATCTCTACAGTGCAATCTTTCCACCCTAGAATTAAAGCTCTGTCCACACACTGGATCCTAGATACTGCAGGGTCAGTTTAAGTGGCATCAATGATCTTTTTGGCTATCTGTAAGGATGACGTTCTATCCAATGGGCAGCAATGCAAAGGAATTCTTTGCACTTACCAACACACCAATATACTGTGAGCTGTGGATAAAATAATTATAGCACAGGTTCCCTGAAGACCTGAAAGTTATTTCAAGGGTTCCCCCATATTAAAACTGGTAAGAAATGTTCACAATAAATTACTTCTACAAGATACTTGTGTAGCTTGCATCACATCATTTGTTACGTTTGTTTTTGTTATCAAAATAAACCATTAACAGTAGAACCTCAGTTATCCGGCTCCCACAGGGATTGGACGATTCTGATAAGTGTAGTTTCCGGATAACTGTGGTTTCCTTTTCTCAGCCATTCAGCACTAGACTTGAATGGGGAGACTTGTCCCCATTCACCTCTAGTGCTAAATGGCTGAGAAAAGGGAAACCCCTATGATTCTTAAACCATCATCAGGGTTTCCCTTCCCTCAGCCCATCATGGAGTGGAGCAATCATCGGAACTCTCCTGATTGCTCCACTTTGATTGCCATAGAACCCTGGTTATCGGGAACTCAGATCTCAGATAACCGGCAGACCTGTCGGGTGCCGGATATCTGAGTTTTCCGGATAACCGGGGTTCTACTGTGTCTGGATCTTACTACAACACTGTCCTTTGCAAAGTTTTAGGAAAAAGTATATTATGCAAAGGCCTGGCTAAATATCTGTTTTAACACTACCACTGGTTAAAACATGTATTTAATAGGCCTTTTTAGATATCAAAAAAGTTATTATAAAGCATTATAAGTGTTAATAAATCAATGTAATATATGCTGCTTGGGATCTAAGTAGGTATTGTTCCCATACAACAAATACACTTTGGTTTAGAGTTATTAATGAGTATGACCTATTTTTTCAATATATTCTAGAAAATGTCTTTTGTTTTGTTGTATTCTTTCATTGTTTTCTCCTATGTTATCTCTGTCCCAATATTTGTTGTCTCTTACATAGCTAAAATGCAGATATAGGAAAGCTTGCAGTTAATAGCAGAAATAAAAAAGAGCCATGTGCAGTGTACATTGTCTGGAAACAGGTTTGCATTAATGATAATGAACCTGATTACTAATCAAAGATCAAATGTGATGAGGGCTGCACAACCAAATTGTTCAGTGATTTGTGTGAACATAGAGCACGGTAAAAAAAAATCTCCAGTGTTGCTACACAAAAAAAAAAAATCACATTTTATCAGAATGCTGTCATTGGCTTTATATTTCTTCCTTGATAGTACTGTAACCCAGTTGGACACTAAAATATGTTTCATTTCTAATATTGCAGATGTTTCTGGTACAGATTAGGGTGCCTGTAAAGATTTTTGTATGCTTTTTTATGCCTTTCTCTGTTAAAATGATTTACACCTCTGCTGTATGCTTTGTATACATGGACAGATTTATACATTTTTCAGGTGCATTTAATTTGAGATACGTTTAAGATATTTCTGAAAACATAGCTCCAGCACAAATAGTTGTATACATAAATATTTACCTTTTATTTTCTAAGCTAAATTCTGAATGGAAGGGTTGCTTTATCACCAAATGCTGAACCATTCATACTGTAATAGGAAAAACTACAATACCTGCATTTCTTTTGAAGTTGAAAGTACCCCACCAACAAAAAAAAA